>NW_026652286.1:580183-622172 GCF_009828535.3 Hylobates moloch | reverse complement strand
CTCGGTTCACTGTAAGCTCCGCCTCCCGGGTTCACGCCATTCTCCTGCCTCAGCCTCCTAAGTAGCTGGGACTACAGGCACCCGCCATCACGCCCGGTTAATTTTTGTTGTTGTTGTTGTATTTTTTAGTAGAGATGGGGTTTCACCGTGTTAGCCAGGATGGTCTCGATCTCCTGACCTCATGATCCGCCCGCCTCGGCCTCTGAAAGTGCTGGGATTACAGGCATGAGCCACCGTGCCTGGCCGGCTTTTGCATTTAAACAGTATCTTTATGGTCACTGAGTTTTCTTTTTTCTTTTCTTTTTTTTTTTTGAGATGGACTCTTGCTCTGTCGCCCAGGTTGGAGTGCAGTGGCGCGATCTCAGCTTGCTGCAACCTCCACCTCCCAGGTTCAAGTGATTCTCCCACCTCAGCCTCCTGAGTAGCTGGGATTACAGGCACCCACAACCATGCCCAGTTAATTTTTTTTGTATTTTTAGTAGAGATGGGGTTTCGCCCATGTTAGCCAGGCTGGTTTTGAACGCCTGACCTCGTGATCTGCCTGCCTCGGCCTCCCAAAGTGCTGGGATTATAGGTGTGAACCACCACACCCGGCCTAGTCACTGAGTTTTCAGACAGCCCTCACCCCTTCTCCAAGGGCATAAGATCCTATGGGACGGGATGGGCAAACTAAGGAAAATACTAATTGCACAGTAATACATGTATCCATAGTAATACATGTATCCCTGCTTTTTTTTTTTTTTGAGACGGAGTCTCGCTGTCTCCCAGGCTGGAGTGCAGTGGTGCAATCTCAGCTCACTGCAAGCTCCGCCTCCCGGGTTCATGCCATGCTCCTGCCTCAGCCTCCCGAGTAGCTGGGACTACAGGTGCCCGCCACCATGCCCAGCTAATTTTCGTGGCTCTTTTGTGCTCCCACCGTGTCGAGGTGTTAGCCAGGGTGGTGTTGAGCTCCTGACCTCGTGATCCCCACCTGCCTCGGCCTCCCAAAGTGCTGGGATTATAGGCGTGAGCCACCACGCCCGGCTGTATCCCTGCTTTTAAGCAAACTAATTTCATGAAAATTTATAGAAAATAGAGCTAATTTATCTGGTTTCCAGACCTTTAGTAATGTTTGTTTTGGAATATATATATATATATGTGTGTGTATATATATATATATATTATATTTTTTTTTTTTTTTGAGGTGGAGTCTCACTTCAGTTGCCCAGGCTGGAGTGCAATGGCGCCATCTTGGCTCATCACAGCCTCTGCCTCCTGGGTTCAAGCGATTTTCCTGCCTCAGCCCCCCGAGTAGCTGGGATTACAGACGTGTGCCACCATGCCTGGCTAATTTTTGCATTTTTAGTAGAGACGGGGTTTCTCCATGTTGGTCAGGCTGGTCTCGAACTCCCGACCTCAGGTGATCCGCCCGCCTCAGCCTCTCAAAGTGCTGGGATTACAGGCGTGAGCCACCGTGCCCAGCCTTTGGAATATGTATTTTAGACGGCTGCATTTCCTGGATAATTGTGACTTCATTAATGACAATTAAGACAATGTGAAGACTTATGAAATAATAGTTCTGAAAGCCAGGCACAGAAACACCTATGGCAGAAGATGGGGGTGGGAAATGGGTGATGAGGAACATTTCAGAGTCAGAAAAATGTCGAAACAGCCTTTCTGCATAGATACTATCCAACATACAAAGGGCCTGGCCGCTATTTTAATACTTTTTTCTAAAGACAAGGTCTTGCTCTATCACACAGCTGGAGTGTGGTGGCATAATCATAGCTCACTGCAGCCTCAACTTCCTGGGCTTAAGTCATCTTCTCACCACAGCCTCTCGAGTACCTGGGACTACAGATATGTGCCACCACACACCTAGCTAATTTTTCTATTTTTTGTAGAGAGGAAGTCTCATTATGTTGCATAGGCTGGTCTCTAACTCCTGGGGTCAAGTGATCTTCCTGCCTTGGCCTCCCAAAGTGCTGGGATTACAGGCGTGAGCCACCACACCTGGCCTATTTTAACACTTTTATTCCTGAGGTTTTCAAGACTATTAGAAGACTTTCAGTATTCTAAAGATGGAATGTGTGGGCAAAATGAGTTTTCTTGAAATGCATCTATTCTGAACAGCAAGCACTGATCCTCTCTTTTTAATGTTATATATGTAGTAAAGCCTTAATTTGAAGGTTTAATTTCATTTGGGAACAGACACTGAACACACAGGCCTGATGATTCTGATTCCACAGTCGCAACACCACAGTTTGATCTAGGCAAACAGCACAGGATGTAATTCATCTCTTACCTCCTTGATAACGTGGTCAAAGGAAGATGAGACTTCTTTCTGTACATTTCCAGGTCCTAACTCCTGGAAATCAAAATCAAAGAAAATAGAGATCTTGATGATTTTTTTTTTTTTTGAGACGGAGTCTTGCTCTGTCGCCCAGGCTGGAGTGCAGTGGCGCAATCTCGGCTCACTGCAGGCTCCACCTCCTGGGTACAAGCGCTTCTCCTGCCTCAGCTTCCCAAGTAGCTGGGATTACAGGTGCTCGCCACCACACCCTGCCAATTTTTGTATTTTTAGTAGAGACAGGGTTTCACCGTGTTAGCCAGGATGGTCTCGATTTCCTGACCTCGTGATCCCCACCTGCCTCGGCCTCCCAAAGTGCTGGGATTATAGGCGTGAGCCACCATGCGCGGCCGATCTTGATGGTTTTTATTTCTGTTGAGATAGGGTCTCGCTCTGTCACTCAGGCAGAGTGCAGTGATGTGATCATGGATCACTGCAGTCTTGACCTCCTGGGCTCAAGTGATCCTCCCACCTCAGCCTCCCAAGTAGCTGAGATACAGAGGTATGTGCCACCAGGCCCCGCTAATCTTTGATTTTCTGTAGAGAAGGGGTCTTACTATGTTGCCCAGGCTGGTCTCAAACTCTTAGATGCAAGTGATCCTCCCACCTTGGCCTCCGAAACTGCTAGGATTACAGGCATGAGCCACCATGCCCAGCCATCCTGATGGTTTCAAACAGAACTGTCCAAACTGGTGGCCACCCCATAGGACAACACTCACTGAGATGAATAGGAGACTGACTACTTGGCTTTTCTCCAAAAGAGGCCCCAAAAGCAATAATAACTTGCAAGGGAAAGGCCCTCATACTTAGAAATCAGCTCCAACATACCTCACCCTTGTCACTCTCCTGGTAATGCTATAGAAAAAAAGAAAAAGGATGATTAGGGTTATTACAGTGTCATGTGAAGGAAGACATAAAATGAAAACTCTACTGACAGAAAGTAAATTAACTGAAGTTTTTTTAAAGTTTTTCTGTTTTTTTTTTTTTTTTAAGCTGCAAATCTTCAGTTAACTTCTACTCATTAATCAACTGGAAATATGGATCTCTAAGATAAACTTGTTGCTAAGTTTAACATATCGGTCAGTTGGAAGAAAAGCAAATGGTCATGAAAACTCTTCTTTGAACAAAGAAAAGGGGACAGGTGCGGTGGCTCATGCCTGTAATCCCAGCACTTTAGGAGGCCAAGGTGGGCAGATCACCTGAGGTCAGGAGTTCAAGACTAGCCTGGCCAACATGGTGAAACCCCGTCTCTACTAAAAATACAAAAATTAGCGGAGCACTGGGGTGCACGCCTGTGATCCCAGCTATTAGGGAGGCTGGGACAGGAGAATCACTTGAACCCAGGAGGCAGAGGTTGCAGTGAGCCAAGATCACGCCACTGCACTGCAGCCCGGTGACACAGCAAGAGTCCGTCTCAAAAAAAAAAAAAAAAAAGAAAAGTGTAGGCTGGGTGCGGTGATTCACGCCTATAATCTCAGCACTTTGGGAGGCCGAGGCAGGTGGATCACTTGAGGTTAGGAATTCGAGACCAGCCTGGCCTACATGGTGAAACTCATCTCTACTAAAAATACAAAAATTAGCCGGGCTTGGTGGCGGGCTCCTGTAATCCCAGCTACTTGGGAAGCTCAGACGGGAGAATTGCTTGAACCCCAGGGGTAAAGACTGCAGTGAGCTGAGATCACACCATTGCACTCCAGCCTGGGCAACAGAGCAAGACTCTATCTCAGAAAAAAAGAAAAGGGGCCGGGCATGGTGCCTCACACTTGTAATCCCAGCACTTTGCGTGGCTGAGGCAGGCAGATCACCTGACGTCAGGAGTTTGAGAACAGCCTGGCTGACATGGCGAAACCCCCTCTCTACTAAAAATACAAAAATTAGCTGGGCGTGGTGGTGGGTGCCTGTAATCCCAGCTACGTGGGAGGCTGGGGCAAGAGAATTGCTTGAACCTGGTAGGTGGAAGCTGCAGTGAGCCGAGACCATGCCATTGCACTCCAGCCTGGGCAACAAGAGTGAAACTCCATCTCAAAAACAACAACAACAACAAAAAAAACAAAAAACGAAAAGGGAACATGCGCAGTGGCTCACGCCTGTAATCCCAACACTTTGGAAGGCTGAAGAGGGAGGACTGCTTGAGCCCAGGAATTCAAGACCAGACTGGGCAACATAGTGAGACTTTGTCTCTAAAAAAAAATAATAAATTTAAAGAAATAATTACGAAATAAGAACAACAACAAAAAAGAAAATTCAAGAACTTTGTTTTTTTTTAGATGGAATTTCACTCTTGTCGCCCAGCTGGAGTGCAATGGTGCAATCTCGGCTCACTGCTGGAGTGCAATGGTTCAATCTCAGCTCACTGCAACCTCTACCTCCCAGGTTCAAGCGATTCTCCTGCCTCAGCCTCCTGAGTAGCTGGGATTACATGCAGCCACCACTACGCCTGGCTAACATCTGTATTTTCAGTAGAGACAGTGTTTCACCATGTTGGCCAGGCTGGTCTTGAACTGCTGACCTCAGCTGATCTACCCGCCTTGGCCTCCCAAGGTGCCGGGATTACAGGCATGAGCCACCGCGCCTGGCCAAGAACTTTCAGTTTTAACAGAAAATAAATTAGTAAAAACATAGCCCAGGGTTCCTTTTCTCATGGAAAAGGCATGACCAATACCAAATTAGGGCAAGACTCTTTTCTTCCCTGCATAAAAGGACAGAGAATTGATGTTAAGTCTGAAGAGCTGAAATCGCCTCACTTTTTCCTTTCTATCTGATGGTTTCTAAAACAAGCAAGAGGTTTTTTTTTCTCTTCTAGAGATCATGAATACTGCCAGAGCCCAGAGAAAAATTCTTGCAAGACGAATTTTTTGTGGCGTATTTTGGAAATAGAATGTGAGCTAGGTGAAAATAAAATTATCAATTGAGAGCTCCTTCTTGTGTAACCACCAGTTTTATTGTTTTCTTATTTTTTAATGTCAGTTTTGTTACTTTCTAGCCATATCAGATTTTAAAAATGGACAACATTTTTTCTTGTAAAAAGAATTGTGTTTAAAAAAGTCACGGGCAAGAGAACAAATGTAAAGACAAAGCAAAGTAATGTATTTTGGCCAAATTCCAGGTCCTTGGCTAGAATTAATTCTAATAGCTTCAGGTCTCTAAAAATTTTCACTTGTTTCTACACTTTGTTATTTACTCCATCGATATAATTATCTAGCCTGTCTTCTGCATTTCCTGAATTTAATTCTTGTTCAATTTACAAAATTATTTCTTGTAAAGATTAATAATTTTCTCAGACCTGCATATACCTTCTTCTTGACTGTACAAGCAGCTTTGGATGCTACGTGTAGTACCAACCCTGTAATATTTCACTGGACTACATTTGGAACATATTCAGGGTAGCTGGTTACCTCAAGTTTGTCTTACTTTCCAGTTACATAAAGTAACTTAGTCTCAAGCAGTACTTTCTCTTTTTCTCTAAGTCTATACATAAACCTCTTTGGCTAGATGACAACTGCCTTTCCATATATAAATTTCATGGAAGTAACAGTAACAATTTCACTGAGTCCCGCCTGGCGTGGTGGCTCACGCTTGTAATCCCAGCACTTTGGGAAGCCGAGGCGGGCGGATCACAAGGTCAGGAGAGCGAGACCACGGTGGAACCTCCTCTCTACTAAAAATACAAAAAATTAGCCGGGCGTGGTGGCGGGCGCCTGTAGTTCCAGCTACTCGGAGAGGCTGAGGCAGGAGAATGATGTGAACCCGGGAAGCAGAGCTTGCAGTGAGCCGAAATTGCGCCACTACACTCCAGCCTGGGTGACAGAGCCAGACTCCATCTCAAAAAAAAAACAAAAAACAAACAAACAAAAAAAACAAAAAAACCAAACAATTTCACTGAGTCCAGAATGTGGCTGGAAAAGAAAGATCAGTAATCAATCCACCAAAGACATGGGCCCACTAAGACTCCAACACTCTGACCCATGGGACACCTGAAATGATGCTTCCATATTCAGTCCACAGGACTGACAAGTATATTAAGAATAACAGGCTGGATGTGATGGCTCATGCCTGTAATCTTAGCACTTTGGGAGGCAGACATAGAAAGTTCCAGGCCAGGCTGGGCACCGTGGCTCATGCCTGTAACCCCAGCACTTTGGGGAGATTGAGGCGGGCAGATCACGAGGTCAAGCGATCAAGACAAGCCTGGCCAACATGGTGAAACCCCGTCTTTACTAAAAATAAAAAAATTAGCTGGGCCTGGTGGTGCATGCCTGTAGTCCCAGCTATTCGAGAGGCTGAGGCAGGAGAATCGCTTGAACCCGGGAGGCGGAGGTTGCAGTGAGCCGAGACTGCACCACTGCACTCCAGCCTGGCAGCAGAGCGAGACTCTGTCTCAAAAACAAACAAACAAACAAACAAAAGTTAGTTCCAGGCCAGCTTGATCAACATAGTAGCCCCTGACTCGATTAAAAAAGCAAGAACAAAAAAGAACAGCAAGATGACTGAAGGGTTAATCAGTTTCCAAGTGAGGAATTGGCTGAAAAACCTCTTTAACTCAAACTTCTTTAATTCAAATCGATGAAGTCTGAAGAAATATTTGTCAAATCCAAGCCAATTAGGTCATGACATTGTTTTAACAAAATCATGATTTGCTCATCAAGTGTTAAAACATTAGAACTGGCCAGGTGTGGCTGCTCATGCCTGTAATCCCAGCACTTTGGGAGGCCGAGGCGGGTGGGTCATAAGGTCAGGAGATCGAGACCATCCTGGCTAACACGGTGAAACCCCATCTCTACTAAATACAAAAAATTAGCCAGGCGTGGTGGCATACGTCTGTAGTCCCAGCTACTCATGAGGCTGAAGCAGAAGAATAGTTTGAACCTGGGAGGCAGAGGTTGCAGTGAGCCAAGATTGCACCACTGCACTCCAACCTGGGCAACAGAGCGAGACTCCGTCTCAAAAAACAAAACAAAACAAAACAAACAAAAAAAGGCTGGACGTGGTGGCTCATGCCTATAATCCCAGCACTTTGGTCAGGAGTTTGAGACCAGGCTGGCAAACATGGTGAAACCCTGTCTCTACTAAAAATACAAAAAATTAGCCGGGCGTGGTGGCGGACACCTGTAATCCCAGCTACTCAGGAGGCTGAGGGAGGAGAATTGCTTGAACCCAGGAGGCGGAGGTTGCAGTGAGCTGAGATTGTGCCATTGCACTCCAGCCTGGTCAACAGAGTGAGACTCTGTCTCAAAAAAAAAAAAATTAGAATTGGGGGCTATGTTAAAGCCTTAAAAAGTACATTGAGGATTGCAGGAACTGTTGCTATGTTTATATATATATACAATTTTTTAGAGACAGGGTCTCGCTGTTGCCCAGGCTGGAGTGCAGTGGTGTAATCACAGCTCACTGCAGCCTCAACCTCTCCAGCACAAGTGGTCCTCCCACCTCAGCCTCCCAGGGAGCTGGGACTTCAGGTGCATGCCACAACACCCAGCTAATTCTGTTTTTAAATTTTTTGTAGAGATGGGGTCTCACCACGTTGCCTAGAGGTTGGTCTGGAACTCCTAGGCTCAAGCAATCCTCCCACCTCAGCTTCCCAAAGTGTTGGGATTATAGGTGTGAGCCACTGTGCCTGGCCTAATTATTTATTTATTTATTATTTTTTGTGGAGATGGGGTTCTTCCTATGTTGCCTAAGCTGGTCTCCAACTCTCGACCTCAAGTGATCTTGCCACCTTGGCCTCCAGAACCACTAGGATTACGGGTGTGAGCCACTGTGCCCAGCCAATACTGCTACTTTTTTTTTGAGATGGAGTCTCACTCTGTTGCCCAGGCTGGAGTGCAGTGGTGCCATCTCAGCTCACTGCAACCTCCGCCTCCTGGGTTCAAGTGATTCACCTGCCTAAGCCTCCTGAGTAGCTGGGATTACAGGCGTCCACCACCACCCCCAGCTAATTTTTGTATTTTTAGTAGACACGGGGTTTCACTGTGTTGGCCAGGCTGGTCTCAAACTCCTGACCTCGGGTGATCCGCCCACCTTGGCCTCCCAAAGTGCTGGATTACAGGAGTGAGTCACAACACTCAGCCTACTGCTACATTTTTTGAGAGTTACACAAACAGTAACATACCCTTCGGCTGAGCACGGTGGCTCACCCCTATACTCCCAGCACTTTGGGAGGCCGAGGCGGGCAGATCACGAGGTCAGGAGATCGAGACCATCCTGGCTAATGCGGTGAAACCCCGTCTCTACTAAAAATACAAAAACTTAGCTGGGCATAGTGGCACACGCCTGTAATCCCGGCTACTCGGGAGGCTGAGGCAGGAGAATCGCTTGAACCTGGGAGGTGGAGGTTGCAGTGAGCCGAGATTGTGCCACTGTACTCCAGCTGCGGCAGCAGTGAGACTCGTTTCAAAAAACAAAGAAACGGCCGGGCGCGGTGGCTCACGCTTGTAATCCCAGCACTTTGGGAGGCCGAGGCGGGCGGATCACGAGGTCAGGAGATCGAGACCACGGTGAAACCCCGTCTCTACTAAAAATACAAAAAATTAGCTGGGCGTGGTGGCGGGCGCCTGTAGTCCCAGCTACTCGGGAGGCTGAGGCAGGAGAATGGCGTGAACCCGGGAGGCGGAGCTTGCAGTGAGCCGAGATCGCGCCACTGCACTGCAGCCTGGGCAACAGAGTGAGACTCCATCTCAAAACAAAAAAAAAAACAAAAAAAAAACAAAAAAAAGACAAAGAAACAAAAAAACATACCCTTAGTACCACTAGGAAATAGAATAAACTAGAAAACCCGTTAGTTTTACATTGTGAATCACATTCATGCTGCAGAAACTTCCCTTGGATTGTTCTAAATGCTACAGACTTCTTATTCATAACACCTTTATAAAACACCAGAATTGCCCTTTATAAACGATTCTTTCTCCAGAAGTACGTTCTAAATACTAAGACTTTCTTAAAGGTTAATTCAGTTTAACCTACATAGTAATAGGTGCAAATGAGAAATCCGTACATTCAAAATTATATTACAAGCTTTAGCATTAGAAATAAAAAATAGGCCTAGCACGGTGGCTCACTCCTGTAATCCTAACACTTTGGGAGGCCGAGGTGTGCAGATCACGAGGTCAGGTGTTCGAGACCAGTCTAGCCAACATGGCGAAACCCCATCTCTACTGAAAATACAAAAATTAGCGGGGCGTGGTGGCGAGCACCTGTAATTCCAGCTACTTGGGAGGCTGAGGCAGGAGAATGCTTGTACCCAGGAGGCGGAGGTTGCAGTGAGCCGAGATCGTGCCACTGTACTCCAGCTTGGGCAACAGAGTGAGACTGCGTCTCAAAAACAAAAACAAAGTAACTTGGATGTTTTAAAAACATTTCGATTTCCAGTTCTTGGGAACTTGGAAAATAAAAACATTTTATTAAAAAATCTCAAGCATGCAGAAAAATTAATAATTTACCTATGCATCTACCACCAAGGCTAAACCGATGTTAACATTTTGCCCTTTTTTTTGCTTAACATCTCCTGCCTTCTTCCTTTTTTTTTTTTTTTTTTTTTTTTAGACAGAGTCTCACTCTGTTGCCCAGGCTGGAGTGCGGTGGCACAATCTTGGCTCACTGTAACCTCCACCTCCTGGGTTCAAGCCATTCTCGTGCCTGAGTCTCCTGAGTTGCTGAGATTACAGGCATGCACCACCATGCCTGGCTAATTTCTGTATTTTTAGTAGAGACGGGATTTTGCCTTGTTGCCCAGGCTGGCCTCAAACTCCTGGCCTCAAGTCATCCACCAGCCTCGGTCTCCCATACTGCTGTGATTACAGGCATGAGCCACTGTGCCTGGCCTTGCCTTCTTAACATATTTTATTATTTTTTGAAACAAGGTCTCACTATGTTGTCAAAGGTAGTCTTGAACTCCTGGGCTCAAGCCATCCTCTCATGTTGGTCATCTCTCAAAGTCCTGGGATTACAGGGGTGAGCCACTATGCCTGGCCTTGCGGTCTTAAAATAAAGTGCCACAGACAAAGCTGAAGTTTCATCTCTCATCCCTCCCTTTTCCCACAAGTAAACTACCATGCCTTCATGTACAATTTGGTGAGGCTTTTAAACTGTAAATATTTACGCTGGGCGCGGTGGCTCACGCCTGTAATCCCAGCACTTTGGGAGGCCAAGGCAGGCGGACCACGAGGTCAGGAGATCGAGACCATCCTGGCTAACATGGTGAAACCCGGTCTCTACTAAGAATACAAAAAATTAGCTGGGCGCGGTGGCAGGTGCCTGTAGCCCTAGCTACTCGGGCTGAGGCAGGAGAATGACGTGAACCCGGCGGGTAGAGTTTGCAGTGAGCCAAGATCGCACCACTGCACTCCAGCCTGGGCGATAGAGTGAGACTCCATGTCAAAAAAAAAAAAAAAAAAGAAAAAGAAAATGTTTTTCAAGAGGAAGAAAGGACAGGGTTATAAATGTATCTTTTACACTGCTCTTGATATTTAGAACAAACTATGCATAACAGGTAAGCAAAATCTATGGGAAGACTGATTTAATTTTCCTCTTACCTGTAAAACTTTACCATGGACCACAGTTCCAAGGACTCCCGAACACAGTCTTGGAGTTAAGCCTGTGAACAACCCACGCCTCCCATCGATACTGGCAATGTGCTGAGCTAAGAACACAAGTCAGAGATGTTGTCAAGTTCTGGTGAAGAGAAATAAATGGATATACTACAATTTCAAAGAAACAAGCTTTCTACATATTTTCTTTCAGTAACAGCTCCTGCCTATCACAGTCCTCAGCGTCATGCAAACCCAAATACATCAAAGGCACTTACCATAACTAAAGAGACCAGGAAGCTGACACACTTGCCGCCCAAAAATATTTCGTCCTATTGTTGGAGGAAGAGGCTCATATCCCACCTTTAAAAACAATGGAATATATCAATATTAAAGCAACATTTCCAGAAATGTCTTGCTTGCAAGGTCTTGAATGAAGAACACAATTTGGGTTATTTTTAAACACAAGTAAAAATGCAGCATATGTTTTCCGAGGCAATGATGAAGCATCATTCTTGTAGGTTTTTCTTCTGTTGGTAATACTGAGTTCAATAAACTCCAAGTTTCATTTTGGTTCAAATTCTATGACGTAAACCATGTAGCTGAAATAGGCTAATATCAAACTGGAAAAGAAGGGAACTTTTGTGTTAGGAAAGCTACAGTTTACTGAGGGGGCTCAAAAATACCTTCTACATAAAATCTAAGGCATATTTTACATTTGAACAAAACTAGAAGACATCCATTACGCCAGCATCAGCTGCATATTTGGCAACCTAGACAAAATACTCAAAAGGCAAATGCAGACATAGCTGGATAATTCACTTAGGAAAGAATTACAAGCTAACTTCATGTTAGAAGAACAGGCTGTCAGTCGGGCGCAGTGGCTCATGCCTGTAATCCCAGCACTTTGGGAGACCGAGGGGGACGGATCACCTGAGGTCAGGAGTTCGAGACCGGTCTGGCCAACATGGTGAAACCCTGTCTCTACTAAAAATAAAAAATTAGCCGGGCGTACGGGCGGGCGCCTGTTATCTCAGCTACTTGGGAGGCTGAGGCAGGAGAATCACTTGAACCCGGGAGGCAGAGGTTGCAGTGAGCCGAGATTGTGCCACTGCACTCCAGCCAAGGCCGACAACAGCGAGACTCCATCTCAAAAACAAACAAACAAAACAAACAGAAAAACACAGGCTGTCATTAACAACTAATGAAGTCCATTTTATATAGTTAATGGTTACCATGGTCTTTGTACAATATACCCAGAATTTTTAACACTACAGATACTTGAGAGAATGAATGCTGTAGGACATAGTTTTGATTATTGTTGTGACTCTTAATCTGTCCTATTAAGTAACTCCTGGGCTGGCGTGGTGGCTCATGCATGTAATCCCAGCACTTTGGGAGGCCAAGGTGGGCGGAACACCTGATGTCAGGAGTTCAAGACCAGCCTGGCCAACATGGTGAAACCCTGTCTCTACTAAAAATAGAAAAATTAGCCAGGTGTGGTGGCGGACACCTGTAATCTCAGCTACTCAGGAGGCCAAGGCAGGACAGTCGCTTGAACCTGGGAGGCAGAGGTTGCAGTGAGCCGAGATTGTGCCATTGCATGCCAGTCTGGGTGACAAGAGCAAAACTCTGTATCAAAAATAAATAAATAACTCCTGTCTGAGCTCCCTGAAAGTGCTACCAAGTAACCATTTTTATTTTTATTTAGTTATGTATTTTTTGGAGACAGAGTTTCGCTCTTGTTGCCCAGGCTGGAGTGCAGTGGCACGATCTAGGTCACTGCAACCTCCATCTCCCAGGTTCAAGCAATTTTCGTACCTCAGCCTCCTGAGTAGCTGGGATTACAGGCACCCACCACCACACCCAGCTAATTTTTGTATTTTCAGTAGAGAGGGGGTTTTGCCATGTTGTCCAGGCTAGTCTTGAACTCCTGACCTCAGGTGAACCACCTGTTTCAGGCTCCCAAAGTGTTGGGATTTACAGGCGTGAGCCAACGTGCCTGGCCCAAGTAACTATTTTTAAAACTGAGCATTTGGGAATTTCACCAAAACTCCTGGGCTACTTGGCAACACATAGATGTTGTGAAATCAGAATTAAGAATATTCAAAGTTTTGGGGGCAAGAGCTCTGAACATCACTAGAAAATCCCATCTCCCAGAGAAGTATTGAGTAGTGGGTTCTTTTTTGTTTTGTTTTGCTTTTTTGAGGCTGAGTTTTGCTCTGTCACCCAGGCTGGAGTACAATGGCGTGATCTCGGCTCACTGCAACCTTCACCTCCCAGGTTCAAGCGATTCTCCTGCCTCAGCCTCCCGACTAGCTGGGATTACATGCACGCACCACCACACCTGGCTATATTTTGTATTTTTAGTAGAGACGGGGTTTCACCATGTCGGTCAAGCTGGTCTCGAACATCGACCTCGTGATCCGCTCGCCTCGGCCTCCCAAAGTGCTGAGAAGGCGTGAGCCAACGCACCCGGCCCCGAGGGTTCTTACTAGATATACTGCAACATGCTGTCATCTCCGATGCTATCTAGCCCCAAATGTGCCAATTCTGTTTTAGATGTTACAGTACATTTTAATCAGTCTTTGTTCTAGGTACAAAGAATTTATTTGCAATAGACTTTAACATATGGAATCTGAATTCACACGGTCTACTCAGCAAGAAATAATTTGGATTCCCAACAACTCAAGAATAAGAAATGTGGCCCTCTCTAGTGTCTTTTTTTTTTTTTTTTTTTGTAAAATAGCTTCCCCTCTTGTGCCCCAGGCTGGGGGGCGGTGGGGCAACCTCGGCTCACTGCAAGCTCCGCCTCCCAGGTTCACGCCATTCTCCTGCCTCAGCCTCTCCAAGTAGCTGGGACTACGGGCGCCCGCCACCACGCCCGGCTAATTTTTTGTATTTTTAGTAGAGATGGGGTTTCATCTCGATCTCCTGACCTCGTGATCCGCCCGCCTCGGCCTCCCGAAGTGCTGGGATTACAAGCGTGAGCCACCGCGCCCGGCCCCTCTCTAGTGTCTTGCCTATTTTTTACAGAAAAGTAGACGGTGAGACAGGGGTTCTAAAAACTGTTCCATTCCTAGGCACAGTGCATGAGGTAATTATGTCAACTCTCAGTAAAAGTATAAAAAAAAGAATGACCTGCCCATTACAGGGATATAGCAAAGGAATTGGAAACACTAAGTCTATCACTTACTTGCCTACCTGCATGTGAATATAAAATACCATGTAATAATTGACAGTAGATTAGAAACTAACTCCCATGTTTAAACTCGCTAAAACTCAGCTTCACTAATTTCCAGCGCTGACAAATGTAGTTTTCATTGTCAGGAGCCACATGGGCTGCTGCTGGAAAGCGCTCAGTGCATCCTTCCGAAATCTGACAGAGCAACCCCTTCATTAACACTCCCGAATGAGCTCCTTGTGTTTCTCTGAGTATCTGGTGCGAAAACCTCGGAACAGAAAAGCAGTAGTAACAGTAGCATAAAAAGGAAAAAAAAAGGAATAAAAAATAAAATGTTGGTTCCCACCTAACTTCACATTTGCCTTCAACTGAGTATTTCGTGTTCTGCGTCTGAGATTTTGGGGGGAGTCGTGGTGAACGTGCATTTCGGAGGGGCGAGAGGGAGGGTTCGGAAGCCTTCGGTGGCGACCGGCCAGGATCCACCTCAGGGAAGAAGAACCAAAGTTCAGAGGATCCGCCGGGCAGGGCAGGGCAGGGTGGCGGTTGGCTAAGGGAGGAGTGGGCCTCAACGCTGGGCGGCGAGGCGAGGGCTCGGCGAGGCCACCAAACGGGGCCGCGGGACTGAGGAAGCCGTCCCTGCGGGGAGGGAAAGGGCGGCGGAGGATCAGCGGCATCTCGGGAGCATGAAGGGCCCGCAAGGCTGAGCCGATCCTCCGGCGCCCGGAGCAGCAGCGACCCAACGGGGCGCCGGGCGGGGTAGGGAGCGGCGACGCCTCATACCTGGATGAGCACTTTCACGTACATGAGCGGCTGGGACAGGATGGTGAGACCGGAGCCCAGGAGCACCTGACTGGCCGCGTCCGCCATGATGGCACCCGCGGGCGGACGGACAAGACCGACGGAGCCACCAAGCGACCCGGCGAGCCGGTCCTAGGTCACGTGCCAAGGCCGCCGGTTTCACTGGCCCGCCCGCGGCGCGCGCACACGCACGCACGCACGCACCAGCGCGCGCCTCTCCGCCCAGTCCCCGCCCCCGCCGTCCCGCCCCGAGAAACTGCCGGCGCTCGCGAGGGGGCGCTGAGGGGTCGGGGCGGGGCTTACGGGTCGGAGGCGCATGCGTTCTGCCAGGGGCTCGCCCTTCACCAGGAATGACGGTTTCTCTTGCGCATGCGCTTCCAGGCCGCGAGTGTCCGGAAACAGAAGAATGGGAGTGGCAGTGGCGGAGTGTGACCCTGACGGCTGAGGCAAGGTCAGAGGACTGAAAAGAAATTGAAAAGGGTTCTTCGTTATGCTTCACCTCTGCACTTGCCCTTTGGGCATCATCAACATAGGGTTCAAAAGATACTCAGCATCAGAGCCGTAACAGTCTCGTGGCTGACAAACTCTAAAGAAGTACAGCAAATAATCCGCTAGCGAGTGGCTTTTCATTCATTTATTCGTTTGATTAATGTTATCTTCTCAGAAAAACCTTCTCTGACCATTCTAAAATTACCTCCCCCTTTTTCTTTCTTTTTTTTTGAGACTGAGTCTCACTCGGTCACCCAGGCTGGAGTGCAGTGGCGCAATCTCAGCTCACTGCAACCTTCGCCTCCCGGGTTCAAGCGATTCTCCTGCCACAGCCTCCCTAGTAGCTGGGATTACACGCACACGCCACCACACCCGGCTAATTTTTGTCTTTTTAGTAGAGACGGGGTTTCACGATGTTGGCCTGGTCTCAAACTCCTGACCTCGTGATTCACCCGCTTTGGCCTCCCAAAGTGCTGGGATTACAGGAGTGAGGAGCCATCGCACCTGGCCACCTCCCTCTTCTTTTCTCCCACATTGTGCCCCGTCGTCACATTATCACTGAAATTATGTCTCCTCCACTGGAATGAAAGCTCCAAGAGTTCAGGAACCGTGACAGCCTTTGTTCACGGTTGTGTTTTCAGTGCCCAGCACATACGAGGTGCTCAATAAATATTTATTGCGCAAGTGAACAAATACTTCAGTGCCTACCAGTCTACAGGCTATCAGAGGCAAAAGTGAAAAAGGCATTGTCCCTGCTCCTTCAGCTCCAGCTCATGTGTTCTATCAAACAACATTTGGTGAATTTGAGCTTGGAGCAGAGTGAAGTACTGCAGGGGAAAGACTTGGATTTGGATCCTGGCTTTTTCCACTGCATCCATTTGTCATTTTAGCCTCTTTAATTTCCAGTTTTTGTATCTAAATCTAACACTACTGCCTACCTCTCGGGGTTATTATGAGCATTAAGTGAAATTATGCATAGGGAAGGGTTTTTAAAAAAACTTTATATTGAAATGCAGATGTTGGCTGGGCACGGTGGCTCACGCCTCTAATCCCAACACTTTAGAAGGCTGAGGTGGGTGGATCACCTGAGGTCGGGAGTTCAAGACCAGCCTGACCAACATGGTGAAACCCCATCTGTACTAAAAGTACAAAAATTAGCTGCGTGTGATGACGGGTGCCTGTAATCCCAGCTACTCGGGAGGCTGAGGCAGGAGAATCGCTTGAACCTGGGAGTTGGAGGTTGCAGTGAGCCAAGATTGTGCCATTGCACTCCAGCCTGGGTGACAGGGCGAGACTCAGCCTCAAAAAAAATAAATAAATAAAAAATAAAGTTGTAAGAAACAAGTTGCTTCTAACTGAATCTAGAAACATCAAGCTGAGCCAGAGAGACTATTTAGCAGGGGATTCTTTTTTTTTCTTTTGAGACAGGGTCTCTCTTCGTCACCCAGGCTGGAGTGCAGTGGTGCGATCTCGGCTCACTGCAACCTCCACCTCCCAGGCTCACGCAATCCTCCTACCTCAGTCTCCCAATTAGCCAGGACCACAGGTGTGCACCACCATGCCCAGCTATTTTTTTTTGTATTTTTAGTAGAGATGGGGTCTCGCCATGTTTGCCCCAGGCTGGTCTCAAACTCTTGAACTCAAGTGATCCACCTGCCTCCCAAAGTGCTGGGATTACAGGTGTGAGTCACCACACCTGGTTGGATTCTTTACTCTTGGATTTGTGCATTGATGGTGCCAAATAGTATTGCCTTGTCCCACTGATGCTAGTGAGCACGGGGAGGCACAGAGCCTCTTGCCAGGGGTGGGTGGTTGGGGGATTCAGTCTGCTCCACAATATTTTCCAATGGTGCAAGGCAGAAGCTGCTGATAAGGTTTTGGGAAGAATCTGCAGAGGATAGGTAACTGAAGTCAGCAGAACAGATAAGGTAAGAGGTGCTATATACAGCTGCCTAGGCTGTGCACTGCATAACTCAGAGTGGGGCCAGTCACAAAGACTATGATCTGAATGGCATTCCCTGATACAGTTCAGTATGATGACCCTAAGATGGGTTATATTTGGTCACCCATATTGCAGTGGTGAGAGGAATAACAGAAGTCAAAAAGGGCAGAATTAATTGGGAAGGAAACAGAACTAGAACAGCATGTCACTGAAGTCAAGAGAAAAGTTTGGGAAAAGAAAGGATAGTCAATATGTCAAAAGCTTCCAAGAGGTCAATAATGAAGCCCAGAAGCCGGGTGCGGTAGCTAACGCCTGTAATCCCAGCACTTTGGGAGGCTGAGGCGGGCGGATCACCTGAGGTCGGGAGTTGAAGACCAGCCTGACCAACATGGAGATACCCCATCTCTACTAAAAAACAAAATTAGCCGGGTGTGGCGATGCATGCCTATAATCCCAGCTACTCGGGAGGCTGAGGCAGGAGAATCGCTTGAACCGGGGAGGCGGAGGTTGCAGTGAGCTGAGATCATGCCATTGCACTCCAGCCTGGGCAACAAGAGTGAAACTCCACCTCAAAAAAAAAAATGAAGCCCAGGGAAGGCTGAATGGATTTACCAGTTAAAAGCCTCTTGGGAGCAGGGCACATGCCTGTAATCCCAGCACTTGGGTGGATTGCTTTGAGCTCAGGAGTTTGAAACCAGCCTGGGCAACATAGTGAAACCCCGTCTCTGCAAAAAAGAAAAAAAAAATTAATTGAGCATGGTGGCTTGCACCTGTAGTCTCAGCTTCTTAGGAGGCTGAGGTGGGAGGATTGCTCGAGCCTGGGAAGCAGAGGTTACAGTGAACCGAGATTGTGCCACTGCACTCCAGCCTGGGGGACAGAGTAAGAGCCTGTCTTGAAGAAAAAAAAAGGTCTCCTGGACTGGGAGGCGGTCTGACTTGGGAGAGAGATCATGTAATTGTCCAGCGGGTTCTTCCTGCCTGCTGCACAGACAAATCAGTTCACTGAGACTGTGGCATTACAGTAAAGAGTTTAATTAACACAGTGCGGGCCATGTGGAAGAACTGAAGTTATTGCTCAAATCACTCTCCCCGAGGGCTCAGAGGCGAGGGTTTTTCAAGGATGCTTTGGTGGGCAGGGGGCTCAAATGGGGCATGTTGACTGGCTGGGGATGAAATCATAGGGGTATAGAAAACAGTCCTCGACAGCCTCTGGATGGAGGCCAGAGGACCAGATGTCATGAGTGGTGGGTCTGAGTGGAGTCAGTAGCCACCAAACCATCTCAAAAAGCCAATCTTAGATTCTATGTTAGTGATGTTATCTCTGCCAGGTGTGATGGTTTACGTCTGTAATCCCAGCATTTCAGGAGGCAGAGGTGGGAGGATAGTTTGAGACCTGCCTGGGCAACACAGCAAGACCCCATTTTCCACAAAAAGGAGAAAAGTAAAAAGACCAAAAAAACTCAAGTAATTGAAAAACGTCGTAAAAGGCCAATCTTAAGTTGTACAATAGTGATGTTATCTATAGGAGTAATTGGGAAAGTTACTCCTATATCTTGTGATCTCCAGAATAAAGACTGGCTATCGTTTAACTGGGCCTGTCTCTTAGCAAAATTCAAGCCCCTCTCATAGTCCTAACCTGGTCCAAGACTGTCCAGGCTGGTCTTGAACTTCTGTGCTCAAGTGACCCTCCCACCTCAGCCTCCCAAAGTGCTGGGATTACAGGCATGAACCACCTTACCCAGCCGGCATATATTTATTATATTTATTTTGCCCTATAGGAAGACCTGAGTTCAAGCAGCCTTCTGAGTTGGATGAGGCTGTGACACAAGAGTCTTAACCAAATACCTAGATTCTTTCCATCCCTGTGCTCTTCATCCTTAGGCCGGTAGCAAAATAGTTTTGAGCCTCACATGCAACACTGATAATCAGAGGAAGAAGAGAGAAGGTTTTTGTTTTTGTTTTTTTGAGACAGAGTTTCACTCTTGTTGACCAGGCTGCAGTGCAATGGCATGATCTTGGCTCACTGCAACCTCCGCCTCCCGGGTTCAAGGAGGTTGCCTCAGCCTCCCGAGTCGCTGGGATTACAGGCGCCCAACACCACGCCCAGCTAATTTTTGTTATTTTTAGTAGAGACGGGGTTTTGCCATGTTGGTCAGGCTGGTCTCGAACTCCCAACCTCAGGTGATCTGCCTGCTTCGGCCTTCCAAAGTGCTGGGATTACAGGTGTGAGTCGCCACATCCGGCCTTCGAGAAGGTGTCTTTTTAAAAATAGTTATCTCTTTTTTGGCACACCAAAGCTCATCACAAAATGGCTCTTTTT
The DNA here is from genome assembly GCF_009828535.3 of Hylobates moloch. Classification (NCBI taxonomy): domain Eukaryota; kingdom Metazoa; phylum Chordata; class Mammalia; order Primates; family Hylobatidae; genus Hylobates; species Hylobates moloch. Next base: position 602,588 of record NW_026652286.1, on the reverse strand, counting down.
TTTTTTTTTTTTTTTTTTTTTTTTTGAGACGGAGTCTCACGCTGTCACCCAGGCTGGAGTGGAATGGCACGATCTCGGCTCACTGCAACCTCTGTTCCCGGATTCAAGCGATTCTCCTGCCTCCTCCTCTGAAGTAGCTGGGACTATAGGAATGCGCCACCACGCACGGCTAATTTTTTTTTGTATTTTTAGTAGAGATGGGGTTTCACCGTGTTAGCCAGGATGGTCTCAATCTCCTGACCTCGTGATCCGCCCGCCTCAGCCTCCCAAAGTGCTGGGATTACAGGCCTGAGCCACTGCACCCAGCCTGAAATGAGTCTTTTATTTATTTATTTTTTTTTTTGAGATGCAGTTTCGCTCTGTCACCCAGTCTGGAGTGCAGTGGCGCAATCTTGGCTTACTGCAACCTCTGCCTCCTGGGTTCAAGTGATTCTCCTGTCTCAGCCTCCCGAATAGCTGGGATTACAGGGGCCTGCCACCACACCTGGCCAACTTTTGTATTTTTAGTAGAGACGGGGTTTCGCCATTTTGGCGAGGCTGGTCTCGAACTCCAGACCTCAGGTGATCCACCTGACTTGGCCTCCCAAAGTCTGGGATTACAGGCATAAACTTCCATGCCTGGTCTGAAATGAGTCTTAAAGGGTTAAAATCAAGGTGTTGCCAAGGCGCTATTCCTTCTGCAGTTTCCAGAGGAGAAACTGTGTTTTTCCCTTTTCAAGCTTCCAGAGGCCATCTGCATTCCTTGGCTTCTGGCCACTTCCTCCAACTTCAAAGGGCATCAGTTCAACCTCTTCTGTCTTCACGATAGAGGCAGGAGGCAGACAAATGCCTGGGCAGATAGGGAAGGGTACTTGGTGAAAACCCCACCTTCAAGCCTAAAACAGCCTGAAGGCCAAAAACGGGACTGCTGGTTCCAGATGAAACCTGCAACCCACAGGGAGATCTTCTGCTCTTGTTTGCTCGCCCTTTCCCTATTGATTTTCTCTGAATAATGCCTTTTAACCAATTGAGTGTTGCCTTTCTGATACTACCCATGGCTTGTGTGGGCATGCCCGAATGTGCACTGGGGGATCAGGGTTGAGCTACTGGGATTTCGTGCCGTATGCTGGAGAGGAGCCTCGCCTCTTCAGCTCATGTGTGGGAGCCCTGGTATTCAGTTGTGAAGTGGAAACTTTTTGTAGGACCCCTCTCTTTGCTGAAAGCTTTCCCTTCATTTAGTAAGTTCTATTCTTCAATGTGGCCACATGCCTAATTTTTCCTGGTCGTGAGACAAGAACCTGGATTTAGCTGAACTAAGGAGCATAAATCCTACATCATTCACATGTCCTTTTTCTGAGTCTGATCCTCCTGCCTTCCTTTTATAAAGACCCTTATGCCCAACTGGTTATAAATCAGGGTTTCCACAGTCCTCTCCTAAGGTTTGATAATTTGCTAGTGTAAACTAAAAATAAAACCCCGATATAGTTTGGACATTTATCCCTGTCCAAATGTCATGTTGAATTATGAGCATGGATGCTGGAGGGGCAGCCTGGCGGGAGGTGTTTGGATCATGGGGGCGGATCCCTCATGGCTTGGTGTTGTCTTTGTGATAGTTGAGTCCTCATGAGAGCTGGTCATTTAAAATTATGTGGCCCCTCCCCCTCCCTCTCTCTCTCTCAATCCTGCTTTTGCTATGTGATGTGCCTGTTCCTCCTTCACCTTCCTACATGATTGTAAGCTCCCTGAGGTTTACAATCACTTGAACCTCGGATCACTTGAACCAAGGATCACTTGAACCTTGGAGGCGGAAGATGCAGTGCTCAGAGATGGTGCCATTGCACTCCAGCCTGGGTGACACAGCAAGACTGTCTCAAAAAAATAGAACAAAGGAACGGAACAGAAGTAAAGGTGGACAAGAGTGATGCCAGCTCACCACTCCCGAGTGTTTTCTGTGTGTAGAGCACTCTACTAAGTGCATTATGTACATTTTCTTGTCTGGTCCTCCCAACAGTTCTGAAAAGTGGGTCTTGTTTGTATTCCCGTTTTACAGATGAGGAAATTGAATCTTTGAGAGGTCATAAAGCCTTCGAACCCAGGCATCCTGATGCCAGAGTCTAGATTCTTTTTGGCAGAATGTTCCTTATTTTGGTTTTATCTGATGTTTTTTCATGATTAGATTCAAGGTATGCATTTCCAACCAGAATACTACTTAAGTGATGCGTTCGTCTCAGGCTTTCCATCAGAGGGCACGGAATGTCCATCTGCCCCTAAACAATCACACGGTTAAGGTGGTGTCCAATTGCCCTATTATACAGTCACTACTTTTTCCCTTCCAACTAATAAGCAATCTGAGTGGAGACACTTTAAAACTATGCAAAGCCGGGCACGGTGGCTCATGCCTGTAATCCCAGCACTTTGGGAGGCCGAGGCAGGCGGATCACAAGGTCTAGAGATCAAGACCATCCTGGGCAACATGGTGAAACCCCGTCTCTATTAAAAAGTACAAAAATTAGCTGGGTGTAGTGGTGCACGCCTGTAATCCCAGCTACTCGGGAGGCTGAGACAGGAGAATCGCTTGAACCCGGGAGGCAGAGGTTGCAGTGAGCCAGGATTGTGCCACTGCACTCCAGCCTGGTGACAGAGCAAGACTCCATCTCAAAAAAAAAAAAACCATGCAAATATCTTGCTCCTCAAGTTTCCTCCTAAATTTTGCATCCATAGGTACTTCTTGCCTGATCCATTTTACTACAATAATTGCAAAATAATGAATTCCCAATTGCAGCACTACTTCTACATTCACGATCGACCTCAGCTTCATTCTTCTTAAACAAGAGCACTCTTCCTCTCTTTCTCTTTCATGATATGAACTCATGATTCCTATTTTCTCAATGGGTTATAGTTTATTAATGTCCTTAATCATTTTGGTGCCCTAATATCCCAGATTTGGCCAGTGGGAGCTCCTTCAAATTGGTTCCTTTATCCTGTGACGCCCCCAGCACTTTTTTTTTTTTTTTTTGAGACGGAGTCTCGCTCTGTCACCCAGGCTGGAGTGCGGTGGCGCGATCTCGGCTCACTGCAAGCTCCGCCTCCCAGGTTCACGCCATTCTCCTGCCTCAGCCTCCTGAGCAGCTGGGACTACAGACGCCCGCCACCACGCCCGGCTAATTTTTTGTATTTTTAGTAGAGACGGGGTTTCACCGTGGTCTCGATCTCCTGACCTCATGATCCGCCCGCCTCAGCCTCCCAAAGTGCTGGGATTACAGGCGTGAGCCACCGCGCCCGGCCGCCCCCAGCACTTTTTTACTTTTTGACATAACACAATGTTTCAGGCTCCTCATCTCATATCTACATTGCCCCAGACATTTGTCTAATGAACCCTGATTCCTTTTAGTGAGGAATGTATTAGAGACCAAGATCTCAGTGCAAAATGTTCTGATTGCTAATGGGATGTATTTGATTTTAGCCCTTTTTAGCAGATAGAGCTGAATACACATACACACATTATCTACATATATGAATATGCATACACATATGCACATACATACTTGTGTATACATACATGTCTATGTTCAGACATATACATGTTTTAGAAATCATGAGTTCTGGCCAGGTGCGGTGGCTCACGCCTATAATCCCAGCACTTTAGGGGGCTGAAGCAGGTGGAGTTCTGAGGTCAGGAGTTCAAGACCAGCCTGGCCAACATGATGAAACCCTGTCTCTACTAAAAATACACACACACAAAAAATTAGCCGGGCGCAGTGGTGGGCACCTGTAATCCCAGCTACTTGGGACGCTGGGCAGGAGAATCACTGGAACCCAGGAGGTGGAGGTTGCAGTGAGCCGAGATTGTGCCACCCCACTCCAGCCTGGGCAACAAGAGCGAAACTCTGTCTCAAAAAAAAAAAAAAAGAAAAGAAATAATGAGTTCTTGGCTTTCAACAACACCAACACATTTATTCATTTGTTCAAGCATATAGTATGTCTAAAATGTTCTGATTTGCCAATGCCATTACATAAACAAACCTATCAAAGAGACCTCAGAATTTGTTTGAAGTTATCTTCCTACCCCTGCCTCACGGGAGCCTAGCGTCTGAACCAGTCTTCACTAGTGTGGCTGTTTGCTCGGAGGAAGGTGGCAGCAGAGAGGGAGCACGAGACTTGAAATGGAGGTGTGAAATAGCCATGGAGGGGGAAAGGTGCGGGAACTTCAGTTTCAGAAGCAGAAGATAGATTTCCAAGGCTGAAGGAGATACTTGTGTGCTGGCCTAGGTCCACTCGATGGCATATTTTCCCGAAGCCATCTTGGCAGCCTGGGTACAGTAGAGAAGACAGATGGCTGAGATGACTGGCTGGTCCAAAGTTGGGGAACTACCAGGTGGATGTGGCAGAAGGACAGAGGGTGAGGACACTGGGGTGCTGGCAAGAGAATGGTTGACGTCACGAACCCTGGAGTCTGGACTGAATTGGGGAAGAAATGAAGCCAAAAGAAAGGGGAATGACTGGAGCTGTGAAGGGGTTTATTCATGTGATTTCTGGTCACTAAATCCAATAATCTAGGAATAGGCAGTTCAGGGGGCTATGAGGAGAGATGGCATATATCTTTTTTATTTTATTTTATTTTATTTTTTTTTGAGACCTTGTTTCGCTCTTGTTGCTCAGGCTGGAGTGCAATGGCGTGATTTTGGCTCACCAAAACCTCCACCTCCCGGGTTCCAGCGATTCTCCTGCCTCAGCCTCCCAAGTAGCTGGGATTACAGGCATGCACCACCACGCTAATTTTTTGCATTTTTAATACAAATGGGGTTTCTCCATGTTGGTCAGGCTGGTCTCGAACTCGCGACCTCAGGTGATCTGCCCGCATCGGCCTCCCAAAGTGCTAGGATTACAGGTGTGAGCCACCACGCCCGGCCAGCATGTATCAAAATTGGTTAGCAACAAGATGAGAAGAACTGTACTCAGAGAAACCAAAGAGACCTTGTTTCCCCAAAGACCAGAGATTGAGGGAGAGAAGACCTAGCTAGCTCAGGCTGAAGAGGGAAACTGTTTAAAGCACATTATTGCAATGTATGATCAACAGCTAAGAGTAGTGGTCAAATGAAGGGAACTTACAGATCATTTCACCTGGACAGACACTTCACTTTTAAGGTCAGGTAGTAAAAGTGCAGAGCTATTAAGCAACTGCCCCATGCCTACCTGCCCCCAGGCTCTGTGGGATTCAAACTCAGGTGTTCTAAATGCCACATTGGTGGCTCTTTAACTCACTACAGTGTTCTGAACCTAGCAAAACATCTGACTGCTTTGTTTTGCCTACTAGTCTTTGTTCTCCATCTAGATTTTAAACACATGGGCAGGAGTGGAATCTTATGCATCAGTGCATTCTCCATAGTTCCTAAGTCAATCACTGCTCAATGCACCTTTTTTTTTTTTTTTTTTTTTTTTTTTTTTTGAGAAGGACTCTTGCTCTGTTGCCCAGGTTGGAGCGCAGTGACACAATCTCGGCTCACTGCAACCTCCACCTCTCGGGTTCAAGCAGTTCTCTGCCTCAGCCTCCCGAGTAGCTGGGATTACAGGCCCCTGCCACCAAGCCTGGCTAATTTTTGCATTTTTAGTAGAGACGGGGTTTCACCATCTTGGCCAGGCTGGTCTTGAACTCCTGACCTCGTGATCCACCCGCCTCAGCCCAAAGTACTGGGATTACAGGCATGAGCCACCGCTCCTGGTCTTTTTTTTTTTTTTTTTTTTAAGACAGAGTCTCTCACCCAGGCTGGAGTATGGTGGCATGATCTCAATTCACTGCAACCTCCACCTCCTGGGCTAAAGTGATCCTCCCACCCCAGCCTCCAGGGTAGTTGAGAATACAGGCATGTGCCACCACACCCGGCTATTTTTGTATTTTTTTGCTAGAGACAGGGTTTCAGCACGTTGCCAAGACTGGTCTCGTACTGCTGGGCTCAAGGGATCCACTTGCCTCAGCCTCTCAAAGTGCTGGGATTACAGGCATGAACCACCATGCCTGGCCTATCTCACTTTCAAGAGATGTTGTCATCTCTCCAAAAACAAAGATATGCTGCCACCAGATGGTGATAGGACCTTCATTAGGCCCTGTGGTCCAAAGAGTAAGGCTTCGAAAGAAACCATGTTCACAGGCCGGGCGGCTCACTGCACGCTCTGCCTCCTGGGTTCAAGCTATTCTCCTGCCTCAGCCTCCAGAGTAGCTGCGATTACAGGCACACACCACCACACACTGCTGATTTTTGTATTTTCAGTAGAGACGGGGGTTTCACCATGTTGGCCAGGCTGGTTCGAACTCCTGGCCTCGACTGATCCACCCGCCTCCGCCTCCCAAAGGCATGAATTCAGCACCCGGCTGAATTTCTGAACAACTTTCAAGCAAGGTTTGCTTTTGGGACTTGTCCTTTAAGGATATCCTTTTGGGAATAAAAAGTGGGGTTTTGGCTGGTGCTTTCTAGATACTTAAAATGCTGACTAATAGTTTTAGGATGTATGTAAGGTACGGCATAGAAGAAGGCCATTTGCAAACTCCCTATATAAAGAGTATGGGGGCCAGGTGTGGTGGCTCATGCCTGTAATCCCAGCACTTTGGGGGGCTGAGGTGGGAGACTCACGAGGTCAGGAGTTCGAGACCAGCAAGGCCTGAGTTCGAAACTCAGTCTCTACTAAAAATACAAAAATTAGCCGGGTGTGGTGGTGGCGCCTGTTATCCCAGCTACTCAGGAGGCTGAGGCAGGAGAATTGTTTGAACCAGGGAGGCGAAGGTTGCAGTGAGCCAAGATTGCCCCACTGCACTCCAACCTGGGTGACAGGGCAAGACTCCATCTCAAAAAAAAAAAAAGTATGGGCTGATATTCCCCTTAAAAAGACTCACAGATTGAGGGTAGCTGCACCTAGGAACTCTCTGTACTCTCTGCTCAATTTGTCTGTAAATCTAAAACTGTTCTAAAATATTTTTAAAATACTCCCACACTGGGATTGCAATAAAATTTGTGTTGTCATGTGGTTCTAATCACTAGTAATCCAGGTAGTGATGGTGGCTGAAAGTTTAAAAGTGATAATGAAAAATGTGCTAGAAAACTTTCAATCCCATGTGATAGAAAAAAAGTAGTCAAAATAGGGCTCCTGGCATGAGCTGGAGTGACCCCCCCCCCCCCCCCGTAAATGACTCCAGCGTGTTGGCATGACAGGCTGCAGGCTGCAGCTGGCCGACTTTGCTTGGTGCTCAGGAGAGGCTATTGGAAAGAAAAGGCGGATAAAAAATATCTGTTCACATAAAAGTATGCAGTTAACCAATCAAAGGAAACAACTGGCTAGAGAGAAAGAATTTTAATCATCAGGCTAAAAAATTGACAAAACCTCACTGAACATAAGATACGTAACATTAAATTCTGGGTAATACATGCATTGTTATTTCTATGTGGGAATACCTCATTCTGAGCAAACCTGACATACAGCAGTAGGACTGACCGTCACTAGAAAGCTTTGACACAACACTTTTTTTTTATTATAGCACACTCCCAAAATGTGTTTAACATAGAGTTTGATTTTTAAAAATTGATTTGCACATAATTTTAGAGAGAATATCTATTGGTTAAAATGAGGTATATCTGTGCTGCCATGAAGTGCGCCATGAGAACACACTTCAGTTTCTGATAAAGCATTTTTACACATCATAATAAAATTTCATTTTATGAAAAAGTAGTTGAATTCATGAGGTATGCATCTTGACCACATGCCCACAGTATAAGTACAAAGTGTAAGGTCAGTGCATGAGTGCACCACACAGTAAATGCAGTTCCCAGTCATACATCTCCCCCATTACAAAATGTGTCTAATCTCAAAACCCCTGATGAAGTGCCTGTGTGGCACAGCCCAGGCTCACCTACGGGTATGTGTATATGTGCAAGGATGGGTATGCCGCCATGGCAGCACAGCCTCTCTTTGTGGCAGGATATCTGCTCCTAGGCCAGTTTGGCTTCATACCTGGAGCTGGCTCTTGGCTGGAGTTTATGGTTCTCTTTGGAGAGCATGATACTGTAAAGCCTGGCTTCTTATTCTGTGCAAATAAGATTTTAAAAAGTTGAATTCACTTTATTTTGCCATTTCTAAAGATGTAGTTAGGGTTGAGGTTGGCTTTACAAGGAGTTGGTGAGAAGTATTTGCATTTCTTCCCCAAATATAAAAGTAGTTGACACTGTTATAGAACAGAGGTGAATTGAGCATTTGTCCTGGTCCCTTAGCCAAATCAAGGTCAACATGAGAAACATTTTTTTTTTTTTTTTGAGATGGAGTCTTGCTCTGTTGCTCAGGCTGGAGTGCAATGGCACAATCTCAGCTCACTGCAACCTCTGCCTCCTGGGCTCAAGCAATTCTCCTGCCTTAGCCTCCCAAGGAGCTGGGACTACAGGCGTCCACCACCACACCTGGCTAATTTTTTTTGTATTTTTAGTAGAGATGGGGTTTTGCCATTTTGCCCAGGCTGGTCCCAAACTCCGGACCTCAAGTGATCCTCCTGCCTTGGCCTCCCAAAGTGCTGGGATTACAGGCGTGAGCCACCACGCCGGCCAACATGGGCAACATTTTAATTGCCCCCAAAAGCAGAAGGACTGAATTTTATAAGCTGTCTAGAAACATTACACAAAAAAAGAGAAAAACAATCTGTCAAGGTGGCGGATGGCCTCATTTCTTTCAATTATGTTTATCTGACATGTTATAGAAGTTAAATACCCACATCTCTGTTACACAAGTATCACACTATAAATTTTAAGAAAATATGAGGTGAGATAATCGCTTGAGCCTGGCAGGCAGAGGTTGCAGTGAGCCAAGATCGTGCCACTGCACTCCAGCCTGGGCGACAGAGCAAGACCCTGTCTCAAAAAAAAAATTTTTTTAAGAAAATGAAGATAAAGGTTTGGATAACATTCATCCACTACGCTGGATTTAACTGAATTCATGGTTATATGTTACAACCTAATTAGTATGTTTCAGTTCTGGGATATGGTTTTTGCTACTCATAGGCTTCCAGCAATGAATGCTAAGTGAAGAAAGAGGACAAGCTCATTCTTGATTAGTCTGTCAGGACTGAAACTCTCTTTAATTTGACTTTATTTAAGCCTATCTTTTCACTGCTCTTCATTTTCTATCATAATATGGTGATTGGACTATCAGTCTTGTCACTCCTAGAGGATCTTGTCTTCATGTCTTTTAAGGGCCTTGCACATAGTAGACACTAGAAGACACTGAGAGGTAAATGAGAGCATCAGTGCAAGAATTCCCAAGCAACAGACTTGGGAAGACAGCAGGGAATCCAACCACTGGGAGAACCATCCACTCTGTATCTAGTACACCTAACTTAATCCACTGATTCTCAACCTGTGTTTCACCCAGACTCATGTGAACAACACCCTCCTGTGCACATACCCTGGGCTGTTAGAAACAACAGCTCACTGGCTGTTTTGCCACCTTTGTTTTTTTTTGGAGACGGAGTCTCACTCTGTCGCCCAGGCTGCAGTGGTGCGATCTCTGCTCACTGCAACCTCCACCTCCAGGTTCAAGCGATCCTCCTGCCTCAGCCTCCCAAGTAGCTGGGACTACAGGTGTGTGCCACCACGCCTGGCTAATTTTTTGGTTTTTAGTAGAGATGGGGTTTCACCATGTTGGCCAGGCTGGTCTTGAACTCCTGACCTCAGGTTATCCACCCTCCTCGGCCTCCCAAAGTGCTGGGATTACAGGCATGAGCCACCGCGCCTGGCCTCACCACCTCTTTTTTCCTCCCTTTCAGGAAAAAACATGTGAGTGCAAATGAGCATGATGAATGTTATTATAGGGATAAAATATGAATTCATTCAAACTTATTCATTTTTTAAAGTTTTTATATTTTATTTATTTATTTTGAGAAAGAGTCTCACTCTGTCGCCCAGGCTGGAGTGCAGTGGTGCAATCTTGGCTCACTGCAAACTCTGCCTCTTGGGTTCAAGTGATTCTCCTGCCTCAGCCTCCTGAGTAGCTGGGGTTATAAGCATGCACCACTACACCCAGCTAATTTTTACATTTTTAGTTGAGACAGGGTTTGGCCATGTTGGCCAGGCTGGTCTTGAACTTGAACTCCTAACCTCAGGTGATCCACTCGCCTCAGCCTCCTAAAGTGCTTGGATTACAGGTGTAAGCCACCACACCTGACCAAACTTACTCTTCCACTTTTTTTTTTTTTTTAAGACTGAGTATCCACACCCAGGCTGGAGTGCAATGGCATGATCTCAGCCCACTGCAACCTCTACCTCCTGGGTTCAAGCGATTCTCCTGCCTCAGCCTCTCCAGTAGCTGGGATTACAGGCACACACCACCATGCCCGGCTAATTTTTGTATTTTTTAATAGAGACGGGGTTTCACCATGTTGGCCAGGCTGGTCTCGAACTCCTGACCTCAAATCATCTGCCTGCCTTGGCCTCCCAAAGTGCTGGGATTACAGGCGTGAGCCACTGTGCTCGGCCTAAAACTTACTCTTTTAAAAAAGCAAACAATTCACAAAACCTGGTACTGAATGGTCAGTGGTAACTGTAGCCTGAGGGTGCAAAATGCCCTAGATTTTCACCTGAGCAGAACAAATCCAAGAAGGTAAAACTGGACTGTGCATCACCACCCCTCCAAATTACATAATACATTTGAGAACTGATTAAAATTAATCTCTGGCATATAAGTATATACAGTATATTGGGTGAAGTACCTGCATTCTCTCTTTATTCTTAGGCAGAATCAGGGTGGCCATTGATGGGTCCAGGGGGGTGTCTTTGTGTCTTCTGTTTAAATTTGTCTAAAATAAATGAACATATCCTCACTAAATTTTCCACTTGAGCAAGTGTGATTACAGTGAATATACATTATTTATTTGTTTGCTTATTTATATATGTTAATTCATTATGATACTCTCACAGAAAAGGACAGGCAAAACATAATTCAAAGAAGGAAAAACAGTTTGAAGGAGGAAAGGTGACTAATTTACTGAGTGTCTACGATATGCCAGGTGCTTTACACTTTCACGCTAATTCACACAACTTTAGGATGTAGATATTATCACCTCAATATTTCAGATCCAGAAACAGCCCCAGGGTGGTCAGATGACTCACAAAACATTAAAAAGTGGGGCTGAAATTTGAACTCAAGACAGACTTCAAAATTTGCGCTCTTGCCACCGGCTGTGCTCTGTGGGAATTCCCCGGTATCGTACAGTGAGACCTCATTATAGCACTGTTAACCATAGGGTAGTGTTCCACATGAAGAGGGCCCATTTTGCACCCTATCCCCTAAGAATCAGCTACTACTGTATCAAAACTTTTTTTTTCTTTTTTTTATTGGGATAAAGTCTCACTCTGTCACCTAAGGTGGAGTGCAGCGGCAGGATCACAGCTCACTGTAACCTTAAACTCCTGGACTCAAGTGATTCTCCCACCTCAGCCTCCCAAGTAGCTAGGACTACAGGAGCAGGCTACCACATCCAGCTAAGTTTTACAATTTTTTGTAGAGATAAGATCTTGCTGTATTGCTCAGGCTGGTCTCAACCTCCTGGCCTCAAGTGATCCTCCCACCTTTGCCTTCCAAAGTGCTGGGATTACAGGCATGAGCTACTGTACCTGACCTCAAAACCCTTTTTTTTTCTTGAGACAGGGTCTTGCTGTGTCAGCCAGGCTGGGGTGCAGTGGTAGGATCACAGCTCACTGCAACCTTGACCTCTCAGGCTCAAGTGATCCTCCTACCTCAGCCTCCCAAGTAGCTAGGACTATAAGCATGCACCACCATGCCTACATAATTTTTTTTTTTTTCGAGACAGAGTCTCACTCTGTCACCCATGGCACAATCTCAGCTCACTGCAACCTCTGCCTCCTGGGTTCAAACAATTCTTGTGACTCAGCTTCCTGAGTGGCTGGGACTACAGGCACGCACCACCATGCTCTGCTAATATTTGTCTTTTTTTTTTTTTTTTTTTTTTGAGAGGGAGTCTCACTCATTGCCCAGGCTAGAGTGCAATGTTGTGATCTCGGCTCACTGCAACCTCTGCCTCCCGGATTCAAGTGATTCTCCTGCCTCAGCCTCCTGAGTAGCTAGGATTATAGGTGTGTGCCACCACACCTGGCTAATTTTGTATTTTTAGTAGAGATAAGGTTTCACCACGTTGGCCAGGCTGGTCTCGAACTCCTGACCTCAGGTGATCCACCTGCCTCGGCCTCTGAAAGTGCTGGGATTACAGGCGTGAGCCACCACACCCAGCCTAATTTCTGTATTTTTTGTAGAGATGGGGTTTCACCATTTTGGCCAAGCTGGCCTTGAACTCCTGGCCTCACGTGATCTGCCTGCCTTGTCCTCCCAAAGTGTTGGGATTACAGGCATGAGGAGCTGTGCCAGACCAAACTTACTCTTTTAAAAAAGGCAAATAATTGGCCAGGTGTGGTGGCTCACTCCTGTAATCCCAGCACTTTGGGAGGCCGAGGCGGGCAGATTATCTGAGGTCAGGAGTTCGAGACCAGCCTGACCAACATGGAGCGCATGTTGTGGTGGCACATGCCTGTAATCCCAGCTACTGGGGAGGCTTAGGCAGGAGAATCGCTTGAACCCAGGAGGCAGAGGTTGTGGTGAGCTGAGATTGTGCCATTGCATTCCAGCCTGGGCAACAAGAGTGAAACGCCATCTCAAAATAACAACAACAACAACAAAAAAAAACAAAAAAAAATAATTCACAAACCTTGGTACTGAATGGTCAGTGGTAACACTGCAATGTGAAGCACACCTCATAATTCATGGCAACACTCTGTGTGTTGTTAACCTCCTAAGGCTGAGAACAGGTGTATTATTCCCTGTCACTTTCTTACCTGACATGTTGCCATGGCGTTTCAAAATAATGACTGCCTAAAAAATGTTCGTTGAAATGAAATGAAATTTTCAATGGTAAGCTTTTAGCTCTAGGTGGGCTCCTTCCAGCCCTGCTATGCTCCAGCGGCCAGGTGGTTTGTAGCCTGAGGATGCAAAATGCCTTAGATATTCACCTGAGCAGAACAAATCCGAGAAGGTAAAACTGGACTGTGCATCACCGCCCCTCTGAATCACATAATACATTTGAGAACTAATTAAAATTAATCGCTGGCATATAAGTATATACAGTATATTGGGTGAAGTACCTGCATTCTCTCTTTATTCTTAGGCAGAATCAGGGTGGCCATTGATGGGTCCAGGGGGGTGTCTTTGTGTCTTCTGTTTAAATTTGTCTAAAATAAATGAACATATCCTCACTAAATTTTCCACTTGAGCAAGTGTGATTACAGTGAATATACATTATTCGTTTGCTTCTTATTCATACATGTTGATTCACTGTGATACTCCCACATAAAAGGACAGGCAAAACATAACTCAAAGAAGGAAAAACAATTCAAAGGAGGAAAGGTGACTAATTTACTGAGTGCCTATGATATGCCAGGTGCTTTACACTTTCACACTAATTCTCACAACTTTAGGATGTAGATATTATTACCTCAGTATTTCAGATGCAGAAGCTTAGCCCCAGGGTGATCAGATGACTCACAGAATATTAAATAGTGGGGCTGAAATTTGAACTCAAGGCAGACTTCAAAATGTATGTATGCTCTTGCCACCAGCTGTGCTCTGTGGGGATTCCCCAGTATTACATAGTGAGACCTCATTATAGTACCTCATTATAGTTTCACTCTTGTAGCCCAAGCTGGAGTGCAATGGTGCAATCTTGGCTCACTGCAACCTCTGCCCCCCGGGTTCAAGCGATTCTCCTGCCTCAGCCTCCCAAGTAGCTGAGATTACGGACATGCGCCACCATGCCCTGCTAATTTTGTATTTTTAGTAGAGACAGGGTTTTTCCATGTTGGTCAGGCTAGTCTCAGACTCCCGACCTCAGGTGATCTGCCCACCTCGGCCTCCCAAAGTGCTGGGATTATAGGCGTGAGCCACTGTGCCCGGCCTATAGTACTCTTTTTTTTTTGAGACAGTTTCGCTCGTCGCCCAGGCTGGAGTGCAATGGCGCAATCTCGGCTCACGGCAACCTCCACCTCTTGAGTTCAAGTGATTCTCCTGCCTCAGCCTCCCCAGTAGCTAGAATTACAGGCGCCTGCCACCACGCCTGGCTAATTTTTGTATTTTTAGTGGAGACAGGGTTTCGCCATGTTGGCTGGGCTGGTCTTGAACTCCTGACCTCAGGTGATCCACCCACTTCGGCCTCCCAAAGTGCTAGGATTACAGGCGTGAGCCACCGTGCCCGTTCAGCACTATTAACCATAGGGTAGTGTTTCACATGAGGAGGGCCCATTTTGCACCCTATCCCCTAAGAATCAGCTACTAACTATTGTACCAAAACCGTTTTTTGTTTTTTGTTTTTTTTTTTTTGGAACAAAGTCTCACTGTGTCATCTAGGGTGGAGTGCAGCGGCAGGATCACAGCTCACTGTAACCTTAAACTCCTGGACTCAAGTGATTCTCCCACCTCAGCCTCCCAAGTAGCTAGGACTACAGGAGCAGGCTACCACATCCAGCTAAGTTTTTTTTTTTTTAAGATGGAGTCTCGCTCTATTGCCCAGGCTGGAGTGCAGTGGCGTGATCTCGGCTCACTGCAACCTCTGCCTCCCAGGTTCAAGTGATTCTCCTGCCTCAGCCTCCCAAGTAGCTGGGACTACAGCGATGTGCCACCACGCCCGGATAATTTTTTGTATTTTTAGTAGAGACAGGGTTTCACTGTGTTAGCTAGGATGGTCTCAATCTCCTGACCTCGTGATCCGCCTGCCTCGGCCTCCCAAAGTGTTGGGATTGGAGGCGTGAGCCATCGCGCCCGGCCCACATCCAGCTAAGTTTTACAATTTTTTGTAGAGATAGGATCTTGCTGTGTTGCTCAGGCTGGTCCCTGGCCTCAAGTGATCCTCCCACCTTTGCCTCCCGAAGTGCTGGGATTACAGGTGTGAGCTACCGTACCTGACCTCAAAACCCACCTCCCACCCCACCCCTTTTTTTTTTTTTTTTTTTTAGCAGGGTCTTGCTCTATCGCCCAGGCTGGGGTGCAGTGGTAGGATCACAGCTCACTGTAGCCTTGATCTCTCGGGCTCAAGCGATCCTCCTACCTCAGCCTCCCACTCCCAAGTAGCTAAGACTATAAGCATTCGCCACCATGCACAGCTGATTTTTTTTCTTCTTTTTTTTTTTTCTAAGACAGAGTCTTGCTCTGTTGCCCAAGCTGGGCGTAATCTCAGCTCACTGCAACCTCTGCCTCCTAGGTCAAGCAATTATTGTGACTCAGCTTCCTGAGTAGCTGGCACTACAGGCATATACCCCCATGCCCAGCTAATTTTGCATTTTTAGTAGAGATGGCCAACATGGTGATGTCGACCAGGCTGGTCTTGAACTCCTGGTCTCATGTGATCCACCCATCTTGTCCTCCCAAAGTGCTGAGATTACCGGTATGAGCCACCGTGCCCAGCCATGCCTAGCTAATTTTTAAAAAAATTTTTTGCTATGTCTTGCTATGTTGCCAGAGCTAGTCTCGAACTTCTGGACTCAAGCAGTCCTCCTCTCTCAGCCTCCAAAGTGCTGGGATTACAGATGTGAGCCACCGTGCCTGGCCACCCAGGCTGCAGTACAGTGGTATGATCATGGCTCACTGCAGCCTCCAACTCTGGTCTCATGTGATCTGCCCACCTCAGTGTCTCAGATAGGTGGGATTATGTGCACCACTATGATCAGCTAATTTTTGTTTATTTTTTGTAGAGATGAGGTCTCACTATGTTGTGCAGGCTGGTCTTGAACTCCTGGGCTCCAGTGATCCTCCTGCCTCAGCTTTCCAAAGTGTTGGGTTTGGCCAGGCGCAGTGGCTCACACCTGTAATCCCAGCACTTTGGAAGGCTGAGGCAGGCGGATCACCTGAGATCAGAAGTTCAAAACCAACCTGGCCAACATGGTGAAACCTCGTCTGTACTAAAAATACAAAAATTAGCCAGGCGAGGTGGCAGGTGCCTGTAATCCCAGCTACTTGGGAGGCTGAGGCAGGAGAATCACTTGAATCCGGGAAGTGGAGGTTGTAGTGAGCTGAGATCACGCCACTGAACTCAAGCCTGGTGACAGAATGAGACTCTGTCTCAAAAAAAGAAACAAAAAAGAAAACACACAAAGTGTTGGGCTTTCAGGTGTGAGCCGCCATGCCCGGACAGCCTATTTTTTCACACTAAAAAAATCAAGGATTTTGGCTGGGCATGGTAGCTCATGCCTGTAATCCCAGCACTTTGGGAGGCCAAAGTGGGTGGATTACTTGAGCTTAGCAGTTTGAGACCAGTCTGGGCAACATGTTGAAACCCTGCCTCTAGTAAAAATACAAAAATTAGCCGAGCATTGTGGTGGACACCTGTAATCCCAGCTACTCCAGAGGCTGAGGCCCGAGAATCACTTGAACCCAAGAGGTGGAACTTGCAGTGAGCTGAGATTGCCTCTGCACTCCAGCCTGGGTAATAGAGTAAGACTCCGTCTCAAAAAAAGAAAAAAAAAAGAAAAAAAATCAAAGATTTTATAGCCATAAAACTATAAAGTACTAAACATTGGTTGAGTGTCTCTCCTCTGTGCTGCCACTGCATCCTACTCTGTGATACAATTTCCTACCTGCTGAAATCTCCACCGGATTCTGAAGTCCCTGAGGCAGGGATAGTATTTTGTTCAAGGTTGCATTCACAGCATCCAGTAAAGGGACTGGCATGTAGTAGGTGCCCAGTAAAATTCGTTGATTTATTTTAAACTAACATTTGCTGATTGAGTAGATGGGTGGGTAGATGGATGAACGGATGGTAGGCAAGGCAGCCTGTTCTTATGTTCTTGGTGTAAAATCACAAATCGCCAATATTTGATTCCAGACTTCAGTCATGTCTAATCCAAAGCAGTGTCAATGTCTCCCCCAGTTTTAATGCTTTCTTGCTCCCAGTGGCACTGTCAGGTTAGGGTAACGTAAATGGCTACTACATTTGTCACGTTGTGGGAGAGAGGTGCTAATTCGAGAGGTTAGAGGATCTGTGTGACAAAGAGTGAAAAACAAAAATACTACCTCATTTAACCTGGGGTTTTCATTTTTCATTGGTGAAAAACTGGAATTCTCTGAGTTTTTGAAAAAGGTTGGCTGCTTTTGCAGAGTAGAAGCAAATCCTGCCCTTTCCTAGGATTGAGTGAAAAGAGAATCTTTTTCAATTGATCTATTCAAAATTGATCCAATTTACCCAACAGCAAAACGTGTACTTCTGAAAGCACGTTTGTCTTTAGAAAAGCAGAGGGTATGGTGGGAGTGTGGCAGCTTGGACAAAGACTGATGAGCTATCCAGCTGTCTTAGCCTGGACCAGGCCTGGCCCCCAGCCATCCATCTACTCCTGACTAGCTCTAGCCACTACCATTCCAGTATCATGTCTTTTCTCTGGAAATTCAGACTTGGCTGAAACCCACACTTCCTATGCCAGAGTGTAGGAGAGGATCAGTGGTCCAAGACTGAAACCTGCTCAGAGATGTCCGGAGGGCCCCTGGAAGGGTTCTGATCCCAAAACAGAAAGTCTCCCCCTGCCCCAATCTCCATCCCCTTTTTGGTTTAGAGTAAACTTTAACCCCCTTTCCTTATCCCTCTATGGAATGCTCTGAAACCAGACAGTAGAAATAGCCAGCAAGTCTTTCTTACTGAGGTATCTTCTGTTAACTTTAACTTCCGCATCAAATTTTTTTTCTGATACTGCTCATTTCGCTGTTTCCTAGTCTGAAGTGACTTCTTTTTTTTCTTCTTAAACATCTTCTTTTTCTGAGTCAGCTATTCCGAAAGTAGAGAAACTGGTCATTGAGGATTCCAGAACTAGGCCCACCCACACGTGGCACTCTTCATGCAAAACTCAAGACACAAAGGCTAACTCAGTATGCAGACTCGTGGTGCTGGTTTGGAGAAGAAACATACAGTTCAGTTCCCCCCTTACTGGAGGATGCTTCCTACTTAATACCCCCAAATCCCACTGTTGTAGATAAACTGCCAAAGAGGTACTTACGATTGGGCGTGGTGGCTCACGCCTGTAATCCCAGCACTTTGGGAGGCTGAAGTGGGTGGATCACTTGAGCTCAGGAGTTTGAGACCAGCCTGGCCAACATGGTGAAACCCCACCTCTACTAAAAATACAAAAATTAGCCGAGTGAGATGGCAGGTGCCTGTAATCCCAGTTACTCAGGAGGCTGAGGCAGGAGAACTGCTTGAACCCGGGAGGTGGAGGTTGTGGTAAGCTGAGATCACGCCCCTGCACCCCAGCCTGGGCGACACAGTGAGACTCCATCTCAAAAAAAAAAAAAATAAAATAAAAATAAAAAAATTTAAAAAGGCCCAGTGCAGTGGCTTATGCCTGTAATCCCAGCACTTTAGGAGGCCAAGGCGGGCAGATCACGAGGTCAGGAGTTTGAGACCAGGATGGTCAACCCCATCTCTACTAAAAATACAAAAATTAGCCGGGTGTAGTGGCATGCACCTGTAATCCCAGCTACTCAGGAGGCTGAGGCAGGAGAATTGCTTGAACCCAGAAGGCGGAAGTTTGCGCCACTGCACTACAGCCTAGGAGACAGAGTAAGACTCCATCTCAAAAAACAAACAAACAAAAAAACACAAAGGGGCACTTATACCAATAACCAAATATCTGTGATTTACAGTATGAAATCAGATTACTTATGGCAATAATGTCAGGTCCAGATATTAATGATCATTAGATGTGTGGTTAAAAGATTCAGTTTGGGTGTTACCTTAAGGTGGCCTTAAAAATTAAGCAACAAAGTTATAAAGGAAAAACGAGAGACTTTAGGGCAGGGTGACTAGTTAGGACACTATTGTATATTTTCTGCAGGTCTTAGGACTGTTGGAAAATTCCAACAAATTGTCTGGTAGTGTCATCGTTTTTTTTAAGGCTGCTATTTCCTGGGTATAAGAGTTCAGCTTACGTCATCTGCTATGTTTGCTAGGTGAACAGGAAGACCATCTGAGAGAGAACTGTCAGAGCCACTGGTGCTGTTTCCAAAAGAAAAAAAGAAGAGGAAATAACTGTCATTGATATGTCTAGGAAGCATAACATGTACCAGACCAGCTGTATGGGATCAGGATCAGGATATCTTCTAGTTACTATTTCTCTCATTGTCTATGCTTCAATTACTAAAAATTATTATTTTCTTCCTTTTTTATATTTTTGGGACAGGGTCTCACTCTGTCACCCAGGCTGGAGTGTAGTACTGTGATCATAGATCACTGCAGCCTTGACCTCCCAGGCTCAAGAGATCCTCCCACCTCAGCCTTCTGAGCAGCTGAGACTACAGGCTCATGCCACCATGCCTGGCTAATTTTTAAAATTCTTGTAGTCACAGGGTCCCACTATGTTGCCTGGGCTAGTCTTGAACTTTTGTGTTCAAGCGATCCTCTTGCCTCAGCCTCCTAAAGTGCTTAGATTACAGGTATGAGCAACTGCGCCCAAGCAAGTACTAAGAATTCTTGATGGCTGGGCGCAGTGGCGCATGCCTGTAATCTCAGCATTTTGGGAGGCCGAGGTGGGTGGATCACCTGAGGTCAGGAGTTTGAGACCACCCTGACTAACATGGTGAAACTCCATCTCTATTAATACAATAAAATTATCTAGGTGTGGTGGCGCACGCCTGTAGTCCCAGCTACTCAGGAGGCTGAGGCAGGAGAATCGCTTGAACCTGGGAGGCAGAGATTGCAGTGAGCCGAGATTGCGCCATTGCACTCCAGCCTAAGCGGCAAGAGTGAAGCTGTCTCAAAAAAAAAAAAAAAAAAAAAAAAAGAAAAAATTTTTTTTGAGACAGAGTCTCCCTATGTCAACCGAGTAGCTGGAACTACAGGCACCCGCCACCACGCCCAGCTAATTTTTTGTATTTTTAGTAGAGATGGGGTTTCACCGTGTTAGCCAGGATGGTCTCGATCTCCTGACCTCATGATCCTCCCGCCTCGGCCTCCCAAAGTGCTGGGATAACAGGCGTGAGCCACTGCACCCGGTCCCAAAAAAAGAATTATTGACAAGCACATTCATTCATTCACTCCGAACACCTACTGCATGCCAAGCAGTGTGTTAGGCACAGGGAACACAGATGAACAAGGCAGAGCCTCTGGCACCAAAGAGTTTGCAATCCATATGGCAAAGCAAATACTGGCCAGATGGGCAAAATCGCCCTTGGTGGAGGTTGTGAGAGGCCACAGGATTCTCAATGTGCAGGCCTAGAGAACAGCAGAGGACTGTCATTTGTTTGAAAACAAGGGCTCTTTCTCATTTATTCCTCTTTGGCTGGTACCAATTCAGAAATCCAGGATCCTGACAGGTACTCTGAAGAAATGTATTCAATATATAAACAAATGTGTTTAATAAAGAATCTGAGCCTGGGAGACACAGTAAGTCGCTGTATCTACAAAAAAAAAAATTTTTTTTTTAAATTAGCTGGTAGTGGTGGTGCCTGCCTGTGGTCCCAGACACTTGGGAGGCTGAGACAGGAGGACCACTAGTGCCCAGGGATTTGAGGCTGCAGTGAGCTGAGATTGTGCCACTGCACTCCAGTCTGAGCAACAGGGCAAGAACCTATCACAAAAAAAATATAAATAACAAAAAGAACCTTCAGGTCAGAGACCAAGATTACTTTTATCACCCCAATTTTCCTTCAAAAGTTTTGAATGAGGCCAGGCATGGTGGCTCATGACTGTAATCCCCACTTTGGGAGGACAAGGCAGGAGGGATCGCTTGAGGCCAGGAATTAAAGACCAGACTGGGCAACACAGTGATACCCTGTCTCTATTAAAAAAAAAAAAAAAAAAAAAAAAAGGTGGCTGGGCACAGTGGTTCACACCTGTAATCCCAGCACTTTGGGAGGCTGAGGCTCAAAGATCTCGAGCCCAGGGGTTTGAGACCAGCCTGAGCAACATGGCAAAACCCTGTCTCTACAAAAAAAATACAAAAACTAGCCAGGTGTGGTGGTGCATGCCTGTAGTCCCAGCTACTGGGGAGGCTGAGCTGGGAGGATCATTTGAGATCAGGAGGTTGAGGCTATAGTGAGCTGTGACTGTGCAAGTGACTCTAGCCTGGGCGACAGAGCGATACTCTTTCTGAAAAAAAAAAAAAAGGTTTGGATGCTCATCTAGACCAATCTAAAGTCTTCCCTCACAAACTGTGTCCTCCCTCTTTCTGCAAGGGCTAGGATGAATGAAAACTCAAATAATCAAACCTTTCTTTCTTCATGTCTTTTGCTTAAGTGTCACATTATATTTTCCCCTTTCCTGGGGTTTAGTTGGCTAGAACCAAGAGCTGTTCTCTATGACGGGGGTCTATACATACAGTTTACTGGCACAAGGCCGGGCGTGGTGGCTCATGCCTGTAATCCCAGCACTTTGGGAGGCCAAGACAGGCAGATCACTTGAGGTCAGGAATTCGAGACAAGCCTGGCCAACATTGTGAAACTCCATCTCTACTAAAAATACAAAAAAATTAGCTGGATGTGGTAGCGGGTGTCTGTAATTCCAGCTACTCGGGAGGCTGAGGCATGAGAATTGCTTGAACCCGGGAGGTGGAGATTGCAATGATGCAGTGAGCCGAGATCGCACCACTACACTCCAGCTTGGGTTACAGAGTGAGACGCCATCTCAAAAACAAACAAACAAACAAAAAACACTTATTGGCACAGAGCTCGAATCACATGGGAGAAGTCAGGATTTCAAACCATTCAGCTGCCCAGCCCTTTATTCTGTTTCTGCTCCCCTCGCTCCTCTCAGTGCACAATGAGTAGTAGTCCCACAGAAAGACAGCAGGAAGAAAACCCCATCTTCTCTGACCTAATTCCCAATTCCCTGTTCTCACAAGGTGTTTTTCTAGTCAAGGAGTAGCCTTTTAGGACACTGGAAGTCCTGTTGGTAGAAAATGTTAGCAAATGGGCCAAAAGCACTAAAAGCAGTATGTCCCAGAAAGTGTCAAAACCTATGTGTGTACATACACAGAGCAAACTCAAACTGGGCTTGTACACTCACAGTCTGCTTTCCTTTGCAATCGTGACAATGAATAGGTGGAACCCCACTGGAGACTGTGACAGGCAGTTTCTTGAGGCAGAGGCTGGCAAATTGGTTTCAATAATTCTTAACCATACGCATCAGAGTGTCTCTGCTGAGCCACTAGACTGTAGAGTCTGCCTGTTTCTGAATTGATTCCCCTTGGGCCCTATTTATTTCTTTTTAAATTTTTTTAAAAATAGAGATGGGATCTCACTATGTTGACCAAGCTGGTCTCCAACTCCTGGCCTCAAACAATCCTCCCATCTCGGCCTCCCAAAGTGCTGGGATTACAGACATGAGCCATCATGCCTGTTATTACAGACATGAGCCATC
>NW_026652286.1:551184-580173 GCF_009828535.3 Hylobates moloch | reverse complement strand
ATTACAGACATGAGCCATCATGCCTGTTATTACAGACATGAGCCATCATGCCTGTTATTACAGACATGAGCCATCATGCCTAGCCACACCTTGGGCACTATTTCTATGAGTTGATATGCAGAGCACACTTTTTTTTTTCCGAGACAGGGTCTCGCTGTGTCGCCCAGGTTGGAGTGCAGTAGTGCAATCTTGACTCACTGCAGCCTTGACCTCCTGGATTCAAATGATCCTCTCACCTTAGCCTCCCAAGTAGCTGGGACAACAGGCATGAGTCACCATGCCTGGCTACTTTTTGCATTTCTTGTAGAGATAGGGTTTCTCTATGTTGCCCAGGCTTGTCTTGAACTCCTGGGTTAAAGTGATCCGCCCATCTTGGCCTCCCAAAGTGCTAAGACTACAGGTGTGAGCCACTGCGTCCAGCCGGCATTTTGTTTTTGAGGCTGTATTTGGAGAGGGGTTGGTGCAGAGGTCTTGGTGAGTTAGGCACAGGATTCTGAGAGAGTGGAAGGGATGACATGGTGAATGGAGCACACTACCTGGCCTGATGGCCTAGTTTAAGGTCCCTAAAGAAATATTTGTGAGACTCAGAATTGCTTTTGGGCCCAGATGTCAATGTGCCATAGAGTGGGTGGAAGAGCCATCCCTTTTCCACTGTCCACCACAGACTACAGTGCAGCCTCTGTCAGAAGACTTCCACGCCAGCTCAGAAGCCTGAAAGCAGCTGGGTTATCCATGAGGCACTTTAGCCAGTAAGTTAGAGTAGAAGGTATTCTTGCACACCTGGGAGACATAACCTTTTGGGGGCTTCCTAAATAGCTGGGGAGACTATGAAGGTACAGATGAGATCCTGAATGCTAAATTAATTCAAAAAATACGTATTGAGCTCTTCCTCTGTGCTAGGTACAAAACAGTACCATCCTAAGTGCATGAGATACAGAGCAAACGAAAAGATCTCTGACTTTGTGGAACCTATCTCCTAGTAGAGGGAAACAGACAATAAACAACAGACATTGGCTGGGTGTGGTGGCTCATGCTTGTCATCCCAGCACCTTGGGAGGCCAAGGTGGGTGGATCGCTTGAGGTCAGGAGTTCAAGACCAGCCTGGGCAACATGGTGAAACCCCGTCTCTACTAAAAATACAAAAATTAGATGGCTGGGCACGGTGGCTCATGCCTGTAATCCCAGGACTTTGGGAGGCCAAGGTGGGAGGATCACCTGAGGTCAGGAGTTCGAGACCAGCCTGACCAATATGGAGAAACTCCATCTCTACTAAAAATACAAAATTAGCCGGGCGTAGTGGCACATGCCTGTAATCCCAGCTACTTGGGAGTCTGAGGCAGGAGAATCGCTTGAGCCCAGGAGGTGGAGACTGCAGTGAGCTGAGATCGCGCCATTGCACTCCAGCCTGGGCAACAAGAGCGAAATTCTGACTCAAAAAGAAAAAAAAAAAATTAGCGGGCGTGGTGGTGGGCGCCTGTAATAATCCCAGCTACTCGGGAGACTGAGGCAGGAGAATTGCTTGAACCCGGGAAGCAGAGGTTGCAGTGAGCTGAGATCACGCCATTGGACTCCAGCCTGGGCGAGAGAGAGAGACTCCATCTCAAAACAACAACAAAATAGGCCAGGCGCAGTGGCTCATGCCTGTAATCCCAGCACTTGAGGAGGCCGAGATGGGTGGATCACCTGAGGTCAGGAGTTTGTGACCAGCCTGGCCAACATGGTGAAACCGCATCTCTACTAAAAATTAGCCAGCCGTGGTGGTGGGCATCTGTAATCCCAGCTACTCGGGAGGCTGAGGCAGGAGAATAGCTTAAACCTAGGAGAGAGAGGTTGCAGTGAGTGGAGATCACGCCACTGCACTCCAGCCTGGGCAACAAGAGTGAAAGTCTGTCTCAAAAAATAAATAAATAAATAAATAAATAAATAAACAAATAAATAAAACAGACACAGTAAAGACTTAAATGATATAGAATGACAGAGGCAATAAATGCTATGGAAAAAAGTAGAGCACCTAAGGGGGATAAGGAGTGGCAGGAGGGTGAAGGAGGGGAGTAAGTTGCAGCATTAGAGTAATGTGTACAGGTCATGTTGAAAAAGGCAGCATTTGGCTGGGCGCGGTGACTCACGCCTGTAATCCCAGCACTTTGGGAGGCCGAGGTGGGCGGATTGCCTAAGGTCAGGAGTTCGAGACCAGCCTATCCTAGGCAACACAGTGAAACCCCGTCTCTACTAAAATACAAAAAGTAGCCAGGCATGGTGGTATGTGCCTGTAGTCCCAGGTACTTGAGGGGCTGAGGCAAGAGAATTGCTTGAACCGGGGAGGTGGAAGTTGCAGTGAGCTGAGATCGCACCACTGCACTCCAGCCTGGGTGACAGAGCGAGACTCCGTCTCAAAAAAAAAAAGGGTTAGGGTGGAGGCCATAGAGGTATCAGGAGGCCTATGGCCTTACAGGCCATTGTAGGGTCTTTGGCTTTTTTTTATTCTGAGTTGGGGAGATACTGAAGTGCTTTCAACAGATAAATGATATTATCTGATTTAGGTTATTTATTTATTTATTTATTTTTTGAGATAGAGTTTTGCTCTTGTTGCCCAGGCTGGAGTGCAATGGTGCGATCTCGGCCCACTGCAACCTCCATCTCCGGGTTCTAGCGATTCTCCTGCTTCAGTCTCCCGAGTAGCTGGGATTACAGGCATGTGCCATCACACCCAACTAATTTTGTATTTTTAGTAGAGATGGGGTTTCTCCGTGTTGGTCAGGCTGGTCTTGAACTCCTGACATCAGGTGATCCGCCAGCCTCGGCCTCCCAAAGTCCTGGGATTACAGGTGTGAGCCATCGCGCCTGATTTAGGTTTTTAAAAAAATCACTCTTCTGCTTTTTTTCAGCCTTGCTAGTCCCTTCGTCTCAGTCGCCTTTGCTGGCCCCTCCCCTATTAAAGTTGTATTATCCGGCTCAAACCTCAGACTTGGACCTCTTCTCTATCTGCACTTACTTCCTGGAGATCCCACCAGTCTTTTTTTTTTTTTTTTTTCTGAGACAGGGTCTCACTCTATAGCGCAGATTGTAGTTCACTAGTGCGGCCATAGCTCAGTGCAACCTTGAACTTCTGAGCTCAGCAATCCTCCTGCCTCAGCTTCTTAAGTAGCTAGGACTACAGGTACATGCCCTGACCCCCTGCTAAGTTTTTTTTTTTGAGACCAGAGTCTCACTCTGTCACCCAGGCTGAAATGCAGTGGCGCAATCCCAGCTCACAGTAACCTCCACCTCTTGGGTTCAGGCGATCCTTCCTCCCGCCTCAGCCTCCCGAGTAGCTGGGATTACAGGCATGTGCCACCACACCCAGCTAATTTTTGTATTTTTAATAGAGATGGGGTTTCATAATGTTGGCCAGGCAGGTCTTGAACTCCTGACCTCAAGTGATCCGCCTGCCTCGGCCTCCCAAAGAGTGGGAATTACAGGTGTGAGCCACCTCATCCGGTCCCCATCTAGTGTAAAGGTTTAAATATTATCTACCAGGCTGGGCATGGTGGCTCACGCTTGTAATTGCAGCACTTTGGGAGGCTGAGGCAGGCAGATCCCTTGAGCTCAGTAGTTAGAGACCAGCCTGGGCAGCATGGCAAAACCTGTTCTCTACAAAAAAACACAAAAACTAACTGGGCATGATGGTGCACACCTGTAGTCCCAGCTACCTGGGGAGCTGAGGCAGGAGGATTGCTTGAGCCCAGGAAGTTGAGGATGCAGCGAGCAGAGATCATACCACTGCACTCCAGCCTGGGTGGAGGGCAACACCCTGTCTCAAGAAAAAAAATCATCTGTCCAATGATGACTCTCTCCACTGGTCCACTGGACCTCTCCACTGAACTCCAGACCCACATATCCTATGGCTTGTTCGAGGTCTCCACTAAATATGTAATGGACATTACAACTTAACAAGCCTAACACTAGGATCTTCACTACCTCCCTAATTTTTTCCACTCCTTTGATCTTTCCCATCTCAGCTAAAGGCAACTCCATCCAACCAATTGTGGAGTCATTCTCTTCTTTTCTCATGCCCGTATCCAATCCGTAGGCAAATCCTAATGTTTATAATTTCAAAATATATCTAGAATACAACCAATTCACACATCTCCCCACAACCACTGCTGCTATTCTGGTCTAAACTTCCATTATCTTTTACCTGTATTATTGGTCTAAGCCTCCATTATCTTTTTTTTCTTTTTTTTTTTCTTTTCTTGAGATGGAGTCTGGCTCTGTCACCCAGGCTGGAGTGCAGTGGCGCAATCTCGGCTCACTGCAAGCTCCGCCTCCTGGGTTCACGCCATTCTCCTGCCTCAGCCTCTCCGAGTAGCTGGGACTACAGGCGCCCGCCACCACGCCCGGCTAATTTTTTGTATTTTTAGTAGAGACGGGGTTTCACCGTGGTCTCGATCTCCTGACCTCGTGATCTGCCCGCCTCGGCCTCCCAAAGTGCTGGGATTACAAGCGTGAGCCACCGCGCCCGGCCTGGTTATCTTTTACCTATATTACTGCGAGAGCCTCCTATTGAGTCTCCCTGCTTAGAACTTCCCTCTTTATGATCTACTTTTCACGCAGCAGCCAGTGTTCCTGTTGAAACTAAAACCTGTCAAACCATGATATTTCTCTACTCAAAACCTTCCAAAGGCTTTCCAGCTCCCTTGGAGTGAAAGGCAAAGGCTTTGCAGTTCCCTACAAGGCTCTACACAAACTGCCTGCCCAGCTCCCTACTCCTTTCTAATGGCTAAATCAGAGGCTGGCAAAGAATATGCACTCTTTTGGGTTTTTTTGTTTCTGAGCCTGTCGCCCATGCTGGAGTGCAGTGGCATGATCTTGGCTCACTGTAGCCTTAACTTCCTGGGCTCAGGTGATCCTCCCACCTCAGCCTCCCCGGTGTCTGGGACTACAGGCGTAGATCACCAAGCCCAGCTAATTTTTGTATTTTTTGTAGAGACAAGATCTCACTATATCACCCAGGTTAACAACAAAGTATTAAAAAAAAATAAAACTCTGTTTTTTCTTTGTTACCTGGATTCAATGTCAGACAAAGAGATGTCACTCCAACTTCCTTCTAAATCTACATCTTGTCCAAGTTCATGGAATTTCTTGTGGATTTCCTGTCGTAGAAGCTCCTTAAGCTCTGCTAGACACTGAGTGAACTATGAAAGTGAAAAAAAGAACTATTTTGTTAATTCATTTTATTTTATTTATTTATTATTATTATTTTTGAGATGGAGTTTTGCTCTTGTCACCCAGGCTGGAGTACAATGGCACTATCTCGGCTCACTGCAACCTCTGCCTCCTGGGTTCAACGATTCTCCTGCCTCAGCCTCCCAAGTAGCTGGGATTACAGGCATACGCCACCCCACTCAGCTAATTTTGTATTTTTAGTAGAGACAGGGTTTCACCATATTGGTCAGGCTGGTTTTGAATTCCTGACCTCAGGTGATCCACCTGCCTCAGCCTCCCAAAGTGCTGGGACTACAGGCATGAGCCACCATGCCTGGCCCATTTTATTTATTCATCAAATATTTACTAAGTATATGCTGAAAGGCATTTTATTTATTGCTGGGAACACAAAGATGAATAACCTGCACCCCTGCTAGTAAGGACATGTTAACATGATTACATGAGCTGGAGGAACAGATAGAAATTTTTTTAGAGCAGAATATCAATGAGCACTGCTCTAGCCACTTTTCTCTGGCTAGAGCCAACTTCTTTTTTATTTTTTTTTGAGACAGAGTCTTGCTCTGTCTCCAGGCTGGAGTACAGTGGCATGATCTCAGCTCACTGCAACCTCCGCCTCCCGGGTTCAAGCCATTCTCCTGCCTCAGCCTCCCAAGTAGCTGGGACTACAGGCGCACACCACCATGCCCAGCTAATTTTTGTATTTTTAGTAGAGACGGGGTTTCACCATGTTGGCCAGGATGGTCTCGAACTCCTCACCTCGTGATCTGCCCGCCTTGGCCTCCCATAGTGCTGGGATTACAGGCGTGAGCCATCGTGCCTGGCCGCCAACTTCTTCAACAATGCGATAGTCTATTTTATTTTATTTTATTATTTTATTATTTTTTTTTGAGATAGAGTCTTGCTCTGTCACCCAGGCTGGAGTGTAGTGACATGATCTCTGCTCACTGCAACCTCCACCTCCCGGGTTCAAGTGTTTCCCCTGCCTCAGCCTCCCGAGCAGCTGGGATTGCAGGCACTTGCCACCACGCCCGGATAATTTTTGTATTTTTAGCAGAGATGGGGGTTTCGCCATGTTGCTCAGGCTGGTCTCGAACTCCTGACCTTGTGATTCACCAGCCTTGGCCTCCCAAAGTGCTGGGATTACAGGTGTGAGCCACTGCACCCGGCCTGATGATTATTATTATTAGTTTTTTGTTTGTTTGTTTGTTTGGGAAGACATAATTAACGAGGCAAGACCTCAGAAAGGCCATAGGGGAAGTCAACAAGTGCACACAGAGCAGGGCTAATTTTGGAGAAGAGAAGTCACCTGGCTGGGCACAGTGGCTCGCGCCTATAATCCCAGCACTTTGGGAGGCCGAGGTGGGCAGATCACCTGAGGTCAGGAGTTCCAGACCAGCCTGACCAATATGGTGAAACCCCATCTGTACTAAAAAATACAAAAATTAGCCGGACGTGGTGGTGCACGCCTGTAATCCCAGCTACTCAGTAGACTGAGGCAGGAGAATTGCATGAGCCTGGGAGGCGGAGATTGCAGTGAGCCGAGTTCGCGCCACTGCACTCCAGCCTGGGCGACAGAGGGAGACCCTGTTTCAAAAAAAAAAAGAAAAGAAAAAGAAAAAAAAGAAAAGACACCTGATTTTCTAAAATAAGAAAAAGGAAAGATAATTAGTGTTGTAGCTGGGTACAGTGGCTCATGCTTGTAATCCCAGCACTTTGAGAGGCTGAGGCAGGAGGATCACAAGCCCAGGAGCTGGAGACCAGCCTGGGAACAGAAAAACCCTGTCTGTATAAAAGCTTAAAAATTAGCTATGTGTGGTGGTGCATACTGTGGTCTCAACTACTTGGGAGGCTAAGGTGTTGAGGCTGCAGTGAGCCGTGATCACGCCATTGCACTTCAGCCTGGGTAACAGAGTGAGAGCCTGTCTCAAAAGAAAAAGAAAAAAGACTAGGTGTTGCCATAGGTGAAGTCCAGAAGTGAGGGAGAGGTGTTCCAAAGGACTGTCTCCATCTTCTTGGTGAATTATGAGGTCTTACCATTTGTAGACAGTATGCAGTCTGGGGGCTTTCTTATTTTCTTTTATTATAAAAACTTCAGGAAACTAGTAAGAGGAAAATAAAGATTGCCTATAATTCCCCTGGGCTTATTTTGGACCCATATGAAACTGATCACAGCATCATCATCACATTTCTTTTTTTTTTTTTTTTTTTTTTTTTTGAGTCTCGCTCTGTCCCCCAGGCTGGAGTGCAGTGGCGTGATCTCGACTCAGTGCAACCTCCGCCTCCTGGGTTCAAGTGATTCTCCTGCCTCAGCCTCCCGAGAGCTGGGATTACAGGCACACGCCACCACAACCAGCTAATTTTTTGTATTTTTAGTAGAGACAGGGTTTTGCCATGCTGTCCAGACTGGTCTTGAACTCCTGAGCTCAGGCAGTCCACCCACTTCAGCCTCCCAAAGTGCTAGTATTACAGGTGTGAGCCACCGTGCCGGGCCTTCACCACATTTCTTGAAACCCCATTTTTACCTTTGTTTGGTCAGGATCACAAAAGTCCAGCAGGGTGTCACAGACATGATAACCTAAGGACTTCAGATCTTCGACGGTAAAGTGGGTGTCTCTTTTACTACCTGGGAAAAAAAACCCCGCAAACATTTCCAATTAAATCTTAGTGACTGAATGTAAATCTAATTTATGATTATCTTTTTAAAAATACCACCACTGGCCGGGTACGGTGGCTCACGCCTGTAATCCCAGCACTTTGGGAGGCCAAGGCAGGCAGATCACGAGGTCAGGAGATTGAGACCATCCTGGCTAACATGGTGAAAGCTCGTCTCTACTAAAAAATACAAAGAAAATTAGCCGGGCATGGTGGCGGGCGCCTGTAGTCCTAGCTACTCAGGAGGCTGAGGCAGGAGAACGGTGTGAATCCAGGAGGTGGAGCTTGCAGTGAGCTGAGATCGTGCCACTGCACTCCAGCCTGGATGACAGAGCAAGACTGTCTCAAAAAAATAAAAATAAACAATAAAAAAAATATCACCACTGGCCAGGCACAGTGGCTCACGCCTATAATCCCAGCACTTTGAGACACCAAAGCAGGCCCTTCGCTTGAGCTTAGGAGTTCGAGACTAGCCCGGGCAACATGGTGAGACCTTGTCTCTACAAAAAATACAAAAATTAGCCTGACGTTGTGGCATGTGCCTATAGTCCCAGCTACTCAGGAGGCTGAGGTTGGAGGCTAAGGTGGGAGGATCGCCTGAGCCAGGGAGGCAGAGGTTTCAGTGAGCAGGGATTGCGCCACTGCACTCCAGCCTGGGTAACAGAGGGAGACCCTGAAACAAAACAAAACAAAACAAAATAAAACACTTTTTATTCTAGAATATTATGCTTCAGGAGAGTGTAGGTCTCCTAGTTTTAGTTTGGTTCAGAAGAATCTTTGGCAATGAAAAAATTATAATCATGATGATTCTAATTACTGAGGTTTTCACTTCATGTTAGGCACTATGGCAAGTGCACTCCATGCACCATCTCACTAAGCAGTACCTACAATGCAAGTACTATTATTATTGCAGTAAAAGGAAAATGAGGCTGGGCATGGTGGCTCATGCCTGCCATCCCAGTACTTTGAGAGGCCGAGGCAGGAGGATTGCTTGAGCCAGGGAGTTTGAGGCCAGCTTGAGCAACATAAGGAGACCCTGTCTCTACAAAAAAATAAAAAGATTAGCCGGGCATGGTGACGTGCACCTATAGTCCCAGCTACACGAGGGGCTAAAGTGGGAGAATCGCTTGAGCCTGGAAGGTTGAGACTGCAGAGAGCCATGATCATGCCACTACACTCTAGCCTGGGTGAAAGAAACCCTGTCTCAAAAAAACAAAATAAATAAAAAGAAAAAAGAAAAAAATGAAGTTCAAAAAGGCCAGATAACTTAGCCAAGAACACAAAACTTGTTAATGGAGCTGAAATTCAACCCCCTATCTGCCTGATTCCAGGTTTTTTTTTTATTTGTTTTGAGACAGAGTCTCTCTCTGTCACCCACGCTGGAGTGCAATGGCACGATCTTGGCTCACTGCAACCTTCACCTCCTGGGTTCAAGCAATTCTCCTGCCTTAACCTCCAGAGTAGCTGGGACTACAGGCACGTGCCACCACGCCCAGCTAATTTTTAGTAGAGACAGGGTTTCACCATGTTGGTCACGCTGGTCTTGATCTCCTGACCTCGTGATCTGCCCGCCTTGTCCTCCCAAAGTGCTGGGATTACAGGCGTGAGCCACTGCGCCCGGCCTGATTCCAGGTCTTTAGCAACCACTATGCCATACGGCCCCATCAAATATTATATTTCACATTCATATTTTGGGCACTCAAATTTAGCATAAATCTAGACAAAGAAATCCTCTAGATCAGTTATCTTCCCAGCATTCAAAGGCATTTCATCTCCCTGATGCTTTGCTTGGATTTCCCTTCCTATGCTGGCCTATGATATACAAAAGAGAATGTACCCAGGGTGGACCCGCCAAAGGTAGACTCCATGGTGTAGCTGTTTAGGATTCCCATCCGCCACATAACAACTCGTCCCGTTCCTTCTTTGCATTTTTGGACCTTAAAATTACAACTGTGAAAAGAGAACTAAAAAGAAATCCAAATTTTCTGTTAATCATAAATCAGCAAATGTAAAATATCTAAGATTCATTCATATGATACAAGAATAATTTCCTTGGGGTCCATATGTTATTTCCCAAAGCATGTTCCACAAAATACTAATTTGGAGGTATGTTAACAGGTATTACGGGGGAAAAAGGAGTTCTGTGGTCATGTTAGTCAGGGAGATGAAGGGTTAACAAAACTAAACAGGCTTTCTCTGCAAGCCCTCTTAGAGTGCTTAGTATGTGGACTGTAATCTTCCAAAGGGAAGAGAGTATATTTGCAATATGTTTTCCAAACATTTTTGCCCATGAACTCTTCCTTCCTGTTGTCCCCACCGCCCCCCCCAAGGAGAATTCTCCAGGACTAGGTTTCCTAGAACATGCGTTTGGCATTCAAGGCACTAGCCAACCTTTCTAAGACTTATTTTCTGCCACTTCCCAGCTTGAACCCCTAAATCTAGTTGTGTTTATCTTCTATGATGTGTATTCCTTACTCCCATAATCTCTGCCTGGAACTCTCTCCCTTACACTAATCTTATCACTTGGAGTTCAATATCCTCCCTTATCTTTTATGACCCCTCAGCCCTTGTGTGTCACTTGGAGTTTGTAATATACACTTGGCACCTCTCTCTATCCACCCTATCCTGCTAAAAAGATTTTGCAGTTGGAAAGTATCTCGTTGTCCAGCGATATTTAAATTGTGCTCTGTGAAATTCAGGGGTTCTATTGAGGAGCCTCAGGGCATTTCTGCTTCAAGGAGGGAAGGAGCAGAGGAGACAGGGTTCCCTGCTTCAATTAGTTTGTTTTAGATATGGGTTCTGGGTGTGATTTCCCGAAAGAAAGAAAAGAAGAGAAGAGAAGGAAAAGAAGAAAAGAAAAGAAGGAAAGGAAAGGAAAAGAAAGAAAAAGAAGAGAAGAGAAGAGAAAAAAAGAAAAGAAAAGAAAAAAGAGAAGAGAAGAGAAAGAGAAAGAGAGGCTGGACATGGTGGCTCATGCCTGTAATCCCAGCACTTTGGGAGGCCGAGGCGGGCCAATCACCTGAGGTCAGGAATTTGAGACCAGCCTGGCCAACATGTCGAAACCCCGACTCTACTAAAAATACAAAAAAATTAGCCGGGCATGGCAGCATGCACCTGTAATCCCAGCTACTCAGGAGGCTGAGGCAGGAGAATTGCTTGAACCTGGGAGGAGGAGGCTGCAGTGAGCTGAGATCGTGCCACTGACTCCGGCTTGGGCAACAGAGCGAGACTCAAAAAACAAAAGAGAGAGAGAGGAAGGAAGGAAAGCTTCCTCTTTTTCTTTTTTTAAACAAATAAGAGTAACAATACAAAATATTTTTATCATATATCTTTATGGGAAAAAGTCTGTAATATCGGCCAGGCACAGTGGCTCACCCCTGGAATCCTAGCACTTTGGGAGGCCGAGGTGGGTGGATCATGAGGTCAGGAGATCCAGACCATCCTGGTCAACACGGTGAAACCTCGTCTCTACTAAAAATAAAAAAAAAATTAGCAGACTGTGGTAGCTCGTGCCTGTAATCCCAGCTACCCAGGAGGCTGAGGTAGGAGAATCACTTCAACTCAGGAGGCAGAGGTTGCAGTGAGCTGAGACACACCACCGCGCTCCAGCCTGGGCAACAGAGCGAGACTCCATCTCAAAAAAAAAAAAAAAATTAAAATACTTTTCTAAAGCCAGTGCAGTGGCTCACACCTGTAATCCCACCACTTTGGGAGGCTGAGGTGGTGAGGCGGGAGAGTCGCTTGAACCCAGGAGTTGAAGACCAGCTTGGGCAACATAGTGAGACCCTGTCTCTATTAAAAAAAAAAAAAAAAAAAAAAAAAAAAAAAAAAAAAAAAAAAAAAAAAAAAAAAAAAAAAAAAAAAAAACTTAAAAAAATCCAGTCTAGGCCATGCGCTGCGTGGTGGCTCACGCTTGTAACCCCAACACTTTGGTAGACCAAGGTGGGCAGATCACGAGGTAAGGAGTTCAAGACCAGCCTGGCCTACATCTCTACTAAAAATACCATATCTCTACTAAACCCCATCTCTTTTTTTTTTGGAGACAGAGTTTTGCTCTTGTTGCTGCCCAGGCTGGAGTGCAGTGGCACGATCTTGGCTCACTGCAACCTCTGCCTCCCGGGTTCAAGCGATTCTCCTGCCTCAGACTCCCAAGTAGCTGGGATTACAGGCGCCTGCCACCACGCCTGGCTAATTTTTTGTATTTTTAGTAGAGACGGGGTTTCACTATGTTGGGCAGGCTGATCTCGAACTCCTGACCTCAGGTGATCTGCTCACCTCGGCCTCCCAAAGTGCTGGGATTACAGGCGTGAGCCACCGTGCCCGCTTCCTTTTTTTTTTTTTTGTACTAAACCCCATCTCTACTAAAAATACAAAATTAGCCAAGCATGGTGGCGCATGCCTGTAATCTCAGCTACTCGGGAGGCTGAGGCAGGAGAATTGCTTGAACCCGGGAGGCGGAGGTTGCAGTGAGTGGAGATAGGGTTACTGCACTCCAACCTGGGTGACAGAGCAAGACTACGTCTTGAAAAAATAAATAAAAGGATGGGTGTGGTGGCTCACACCTATAATCCCAGCACTTTGGGAGGCTGAGGCGGGTGGTCAGGAGTTCAAGACCAGCCTTGCCAAGAAGGTGAAACCCTGTCTCTATTAAAAATACAAAAATTAGCCGGGCGTGGTGGTGGGTGCCTGTAATCCCAGATCCTCGGGAGGCTGAGGCAGAGAATTGCTTGAACCCAGGAGATGGAGGTTGCAGTGAGCCGAGATCGCGCCATTGCAGTCCATCCTGGGCGACAGAACAAGACTCTATCTCAAAAAAAAAAAAAATAATAAGAAGAAGAAAAATAAATAAATAAGTAAATAAAAATCCAATCTACTTTCTTCTTCTGACAGCTACATTTTGTGGATCTATTTATGATGTGAAAAACCAGCTTCTACACCAGTGAAGATTACTTGTATATGCCTGTCATGAAATTAGTCAATTATTAAAAACTTTTATATTGTTTTCATTATGCTCTTACAATTATTTGTGATCTTCTAGTATATAACCTTTCCTGTGAAGACTCATGACATTAGCATTTTGCTTGTCCTTCAATTTCTTCTTCCAGGGTCAACCACCACAGGATAGGTGATAGATAACTGTATATACTAAGAATTTCAACTTATGGTGGGGCGCAGTGGCTCACGCCTATAATCCCAGCACTTTGGGAGGCCAGGGCAGGCGGATCACTTGAGGTCAGGAGTTTGAGAACAGCCTAGCCAACATGGTGAAACCCCGTCTCCACTAAAAGTGCAAAAAAATTTAGCCAGGCATGGTTGTGCATGCCTGTACTCTCAACTACTCGGGAGGCTGAGGCAGGAGAATTGCTTGAATCTGGGAGGCAGAGGTTGCAGTGAGCCAAGATTGTACCACTACACTCCAGCCTCGACAGAACAAGACTCCGTCTCAAAAAAAAAAAAAGGGATATCACATTTTATTGATCTGTTGATTGGTTGATGGACACAGCAATTCTTTTTTATTCTATTGTTTAGTAGTGGCAGGGGTCTCCCTATGTTGCCCAGGCTGGTCTTGAACTCCTGGGCTCAAGCAATATGCCCACCTCGGTCTCCCAAAGTGCTAGGATTACAGGCATGAGCCACTGTAGCTGGCAGGACACAGCAATTCTTTTTTTTTTTTTTGAGATGGAGTTTCACTCTTGTTGCCCAGGCTGGAGTGCAATGGCACGATCTCTGCTCACTGCAGCCTCTGCCTCCCAGGTTTAAGCAATTCTCCTGCCTCAGCCTCCCAAGTAACTGGCATTACGGGCATGTACCACCATGCCCGGCTAATTTTTGTATTTTTAATAGAGATGGGGTTTCTCCATGTTGGTCAGGCTGGTCTCGTACTCCTGACCTCAGGAAATCTGCTTGCCTTGGCCCCCCAAAGTGCTGGGATTACAGGTGTGAGCCACTGTGTCTGGCCCCACAGCAATTCTTAAAACCACGCTTTTCTAAATTCTTGAAGTCTAGGTTGCTCAGATTTACCAAAGATAATAAAAAGAGATACAAAATGCCAAATAAAACACTACATATAGAAAGCAGTGAGTTCCCATGTCCCTAACTCAATGGAGAGAAAATTACATTATGTGCTTACCTTATCTGGTGCATTTTTGCTTAACATTAAAGGAAAGACTCGTTCATGAAGCCAGTACTTGCGATTGTTGTTATTACAGCCATACAGGAAGATATTATTCTTACGACTGTGGCCATGGAAATCACAATACAACAGAACCTCTCTTTCTTCAAGAAGTCTATCGAGGGGGCAAACAAAGGACTCAGTGGACACCCAAATGCATGCAAATAATTCAGGATAATTTGGTATCTCTTCCTTAAATACAGCTGTTGATACTTTCCCTCCTAAGAAAATCTCAACTCCAATGGCCTTCAATGGACCCTATATCCATTCTCAGCCACTGCAGAAAACATGTCGTCAGCTTGCCTTGCCAGTCAGAGGGACTTGAAATGGAAAATTTCTTTTTTTCTTTTTTGAGACAGGGTCTTGCTCTGTTGCTCAGGCTGGAGTGTAGTGGCCTGACCATGGCTCACTGTAGCCTTGACCTCCTGGGCTCAAGTCATCCACCCACCTCAGCCTCCTAAGTAGTTGGGACTACAGGCACACACCAATACACCCAGCTATTTTTGTTTCTGTTTTTTTTTTTTTTTCTTTTGTAGAGACAGGGTGATATAGTTTGGGTATTTGTCTCTGCACAAATCTCATATTGAGATATAATCCCTAGTGTTGGAGGTGGGGTCTAACGAGAGGTATTTGGATGGTGGGGGTGGATCCTGCATGAGTGGCTTGGGCCATCCCCCTGGTGATACATGAGCTCTTACTCTGACTTTGCACAAGATCTGGTTGTTTAAAAATGTGTGACACTGGCTGGGCACGGTGGCTCATGCCTATAATCCCAGCACTTTGGGAGGCCGAGGTGAGTTGATCACCTGAGGTCAGGAGTTCGAGACTAGCATGACCAACATGGTGAAACCCCATCTCTACTAAAAATACAAAATTAGCTAGGCGTTGTGGTGCATGCCTGTAATGCCAGCTACTCGGCAGGCCGAGGCAGGTGAATCACTTGAACACAGGAGGTGGAGGTTGCAGTAAACCGAGATTGCGCCATTGCACTCCAGCCTGGGCAACAAGAGTGAAACTCTATCTCAAAAAAAAAAAAAAAAATTGAACTCCGTCTCAAAAAAAAAAAAAAAAAAATGTGTGGCACCTCCCCTACAGTTATTCT
This sequence comes from Hylobates moloch, assembly GCF_009828535.3. Classification (NCBI taxonomy): domain Eukaryota; kingdom Metazoa; phylum Chordata; class Mammalia; order Primates; family Hylobatidae; genus Hylobates; species Hylobates moloch. The sequence continues at coordinate 565,042 of NW_026652286.1, read as the reverse complement.
CTCTCTCCTACTCCTGCTTTCGCCATATGATGTGCCTGCTCCCTCTTTGCCTTCTGCCATAATTGTACGCTTCCTGAGGCCTCCCTAGAAGTTGAGCAGATGCTAGCACCATGCTTCTTATAAAGCTGCAGAACTATGAGCAAATTAAACCTCTTTTCTTTATAAATTACCCAGTCTAAGGTCTTTCTTTCTTTCTTTTTTCTTTTTTTTTTTCTTTTTATGGTGAGACAGAGTCTCGCTCTGTCACCTAGGCTGGAGTGCAGTGGCGTGATCTCGGCTCACTGCAACCTCTGCCTCCCAGGTTCAAGCAATTCTACTGCTTCAGCCTCCTGAGTAGCTGGGATTACAGGCATGCACCACCATGCCAGGCTAATTTTTGTTATTTTTAGTAGAGACGGGGTTTCACCATGTTGGCTAGGCAGGTCTCAAACTCCTGACCTCAAGTGATCTGCCTGCCTCAGCCTCCCAAAGTGCTGGGATTACAGTCATGAGCCACCACGCCTGGCCAGGTATTTCTTTATAGCAATGCAAGTACAACCTAATACACAGGGTCTCACTATGTTGCTCAGGCTGGTCTCCAACTCCTGGGCTCAAGTGATCCTCCTGCCTCAGCCTCTCAAAGTGCTGGGATTACAGGCATGAGTCACTGTGCCTGACCAGAAATGGAAAAGTTCTGATGTGGAAAGGGGTGGTGGGTAGCCTTGCGTAAGTTGACAAGGAAGTGCAAAAAAGCCTATTGAGAAAAAGCCCACCATTGTGCAGACCTGTGAAGAAAGAGAGGGAGGCAGAGAGTGGGCAGTTGCAGGAAAGAAAAAGAACCAAAGAAAGCCTTGATTCGTGACTTTTGAAGGCCGGTTCCTACAACGCTCAGCTCTTCTTTGTCTCGTGATCACCCAGGACACCTATTCCAGCTTTCCAAATATGTTCACTTTCCCCATGATGAGTATAATGACAACAATGCTACACATTTATAATGCGCTGGGTACTACAGTAAATAGATCATGTGATTATCTCAATCCCACAGTAACCACCCAAGGCAGGTATTATTATTTCCACTCTACAGATGAGAAAGCTGAAGTTCAGACACATTAAATCACTTAGCCAAGGTCACAGAACCAGCCAGCAGTAAAAACAGGTCTCAAACTCAGGCCTGTCTGACTCTGAAACATGTGCTCTTTAGCTATGCCTGCCATGGTGCCATCTCAGCTCACTGCAACCTCTGCCTCCCAGGTTCAAGTGATTCTCCTGACTCGGCCTCCTGAGTAGCTGGGATTATAGGCACCCACTACCATGTCCGGCTAATTTTTCTATTTTTAGTAGAGACGGGGTTTCACCATGTTGGCCAGGCTGGTCTCAAAGTCCTGACTTAAGGTGATCTGCCTGCCTCGGCCTCCCAGAGTGCTGGGATTACAGGTGTGAGCCACTGAGCCCAGCCCACATATTCTTATATGCTGTATTTTCATTTCCAATGGCGTGAAAATTCCCTAATGGTGGGTGCTATTACATTATAGCCTTCAATGCTTTTATACAGGCTTGAAAACTGCTGACCGATGTTATGATTCTTTCTCTGTGATAGGCAATATAAGATCGTAAAAGGAATTTAGACTCTGGAACCAGAGAGAGAGCCCGTATTTAAATATCTACTTTGTCACTTAATAGCTTTATGACCTTTGGCAAGTTACTTAACCTATCCACTTCTCAATTTTTTTTTTTTTTGAGATGGAGTCTCACTCTGCCACCCAGGCTGGAGTGCAGTGGCACGATCTCGGCTCACTGCAACCTCTACCTCCCTGGTTCAAGCGATTCTCCTGCCTCACCCTCTTGAGTAGCTGGGATTACAGGCACCCACCAGCACGCCAGGCTAATTTTTGTATTTTTAGTAGAGACTGGGTTTCGCCATGTTGGCCAGGTTGGTCTTGAACTCCTGACCTCAGGTGATCCACCCACCTCAGCCTCCCAAAGTGCTGGGATTACAGCCGTGAGCCACCATGCCTGGCCTAGGTTGTCAATTTCTGTATCATATAACATGCGATATTGACTGTGCCTACCTCTTAATGTTAATGTGAAGATTAAATGAGTCACGTGTGTAATGCAGCTACCATACAACTTGCCACTTCATGCATACGCATTTACTAATTGTTAGCTACTATTATGATACAAGTCTCATCATGAAGACCTATGAACTCCCCCGAACTCTGACCTTTTCCATTCAATTATTTCACTTACAAGTGAAATGACTCTTGCTGAAATGTTGCATGTCCAGTTTCAACCCAAAGACAAGACATGAATTAAAAGTCTGAAAATTAACAAAGTCACTTGACTACAAAGAGACTATTAAGGGCTCTGTCTCCAAAGTCATACTCAATTCCTTTAACAACAGAAGAGATCTCATACCCCATCAGGTAGGGATATCTGGTTCCTTGTACTCATAGCAGTCACAGAAAGATCAACAGATAAAAAGTCTCACCTTTTGATCATGTTCCTGGTGTACCAAATACAAGGGAAAGACTCCTTCAGAATGGTTTTATAATGCCTGTTCAAATCTCTTCCGGCCAAGGAACACCGATAATTCCCCACAATCACACCATCTGGATTTAACATGGGAAGCACCTTGAAGACAAAAATATCTCTGAGGAGCTGGGCATCGGGGGCGTTGCTAAGGATGAAGTCCAAAAAGCCTTTCATGACCCAGGAGCCATTACTTTCTCCAGGGTGAACTCTGGCACTCAAGACCACAGCTTTCTTTGCAGCTGCCTCTTGAGGGGTCCGGGATGGGTTGGTGATGGTGAGCAAGTAAACGGTATTTCCTGCTAGGCTCCTGCATAAAGTTTGGAGCTTGCAGAACTGAGACTGGATAGGGTTGTTTGCCACTGACAGGAGGTAGCATTGCAAATCAGTGTATGTATATGGGTAGAAGTGTGCAAAGAAGCAAGTGTCCTGGTCATATGGAAACTGAATGGTCCATGTGAGACAGTAGAAGGGCTGCTGCCCGTCATCCGTGTTGTTCTTGTAGTACTTGATTTCATTTCCTTCTCTCCTCCAGCCAATACTGCGGGTGTTGGCATCCAACTGGGAGTACAAGAGTGGCTTCATTCCTACAGTATAAAGACTCTTGGGTTTTAGCAAGTTGACAATGGTGAAGCGATAGGTGGCATCTTTTCTGGTGTTCTGAACACGAAAATAAAACCACTGAGTGTGTTTGTTAGTGTAGAGGTCAGTTCTCAAGGTGAGTTCATACTCATAGGTGTCTCTGTAATGGATAAAATAGAACAACTCTGTAAGCTTACGCCCTCCCTTAAAAAACACATTGGGAAAATGTTTTCTCCTGGTAAAAACAGGTCTTATTACAACAGAAAAACCTGCTACCTTAATCATTTATTCTCTGTAATCCCAGCACTTTGGGAGGCTGAGGCGGGCTGATCACCTGAGGTCAGGAGATCAAGACCAGCCTGGCCAACATGGTGAAACCCCATCTCTACTAAATATACAAAAAAAAAAAAAAATTAGACAGGTGTGGTGGCAGGTGCCTGTAATCCCAGCTACTCAGGAGGCTGAAGCAAGAGAATCACTTGAACCCACGAGGTGTAGGTTGCAGTGAGCGAGATCATGCCATTGCTCTCCAGCCTGGGCAACACAGCAAGACTCCATCTTGAGGAAAAAAACAAACAAACAAAAAAAACAATAAGGAAGTATATCTGTGGTACTGCCATAGAAAAACACCTGAAATTTATGAAGTAGAAAAAAAAATTGCCAATTTGCAAAACAATATGTACATATGCCATTAACCAATTTTTATTTTAAAAATACATAAATGGCCAGGCGCGGTGGCTCATGCCTGTAATCCCAGCACTTTGGGAAGCCGAGATGGGCAGATCACAAAGTCAGGAGATTCAGACCATCCTGGCTAACATGGTGAAATCCTGTCTCTACTAAAAATACAAAAAAATTAGCCAGGCATGGTGGCAGGCGCCTATAGTCCCAGCTACTCAGGAGGCTGAGGCAGGAGAATAGCATGAACCTGGGAGGCAGAGCTTGCAGTGAGCCAAGATCGTGCCACTGCACTCCAGCCCGGGTGACAAAGATATATATATATATATATATAATTTATGTATATTACACATATACACACAGAAAAAAATTAAAGCATATACACCAAACTTAATGTTTGCTGCATCTAGGAAGTACGGCTATAGGGCTTTTTATGTTACATATTTTTACTAATACAAATTTTAGGGGAGCTCTAATTTCTTTTATAAGCAAAGTAAACAATTTAGAAAACATTTTATTTTGGGGAAAAACATGAGTAATAATTACTCCATTTTTCTTCATTTCCATAACCATTTCCCATCACCTCTTTCTTTTTTGCAAGTACGCCTGATTCCTAATATCATTACTGAAGACACCTTCTAGTCACTCCAATTATCACCCCTTTGAGAAATTGTTACTCACACTCTGCAAGCTCCGCCTCCCGGGTTCACGCCATTCTCCTGCCTCAGCCTCTCCGAGTAGCTGGGACTACAGGCGCCCGCCACCACGCCCGGCTAATTTTTTTTTTGTATTTTTAATAGAGACGGGGTTTCACTGTGTTAGCCAGGATGGTCTCGATCTCCTGACCTCGTGATCCGCCCGCCTCGGCTTCCCAAAGTGCTGGGATTACAAGCGTGAGCCACCGCGCCCGGCCATTTCTTTTATAAGCAAAGTAAACAATTTAGAAAACATTTTATTTTGGGGAAAAACATGAGTAATAATTACTCCATTTTTCTTCATTTCCATAACCATTTCCCATCACCTCTTTCTTTTTTGCAAGTACGTCTGATTCCTAATATCATTACTGAAGACACCTTCTAGTCACTCCAATTATCACCCCTTTGAGAAATTGTTACTCACACTCTGACAGCTTTTTGCAGATTCCCACTCTCAAACCTTGATTCAAACAGTAGAGTATTATCTTCCGGTCCTTGCAACGTGACAGCAAGTTCCTTGATAATTCCTTGTTTGCCTCCCACTCTGGAACTGGTGAAATAGGAACCTTCTGTAGGCACTGCAGAGAAAAGAGACATATTTAGGCTAGGTTCTACTCAGAATCCACTCATTCAGCAAATACTTACTGAGCCCCTCTAAGTGGTCAACACTATTCTAGACCAACAATGAAATTTCTAATTTTCAAGTATCTTTGCAGAGACTTTTAATCTTTTTTTTTTTTTTTTTTTTTTGAGACAGAGTCTCACTCTGTCACCCAGGCTGGAGTGCAGTGGTGCAATCTTGGCTCACTGCAAGCTTGGCCTCACAGGTTCATGCCATTCTCCTGCCTCAGCCTCCCGAGTAGCTGGGACTACAGGCGGCCACCACCACGCCCGGCTAATTTTTTGTATATTTAGTAGAGATGGGGTTTCACCATGTTAGCCAGGATGGTTTCGATCTCCTGACCTTGTGATCTGCCTGTCTCGGCCTCCCAAAGTGCTGGGATTACAGGTGTGAGCCACCACGCCTGGCCATCCAACGTCAATTTTTTTTTTTTAATGAATTATGCTTTTGGTGTCATATCTAGAATCCACTGCCACATCCAAGGTCATGAAGATTTATCCCTATGTTCTCTTTGAGACAGGGTCTCACTCTATCACCCAGGCTGGAGTGCAGTGGCGTGAATCACAGTTCAATCACAGTCCACTGCAACCTTTTGTGCTCAAGTGATCCTCCCACCTCAACTTCCTGAGTAGCTGGGACCACAGGAGTGCACCACCACACCCAACTAATTGTTTAATTTTTTTGTAGAGATGAGGTCCCACTATGTCACCCAGGCTGTTCTTGAACTCCAGGGCCCAAACAATCCTCCTTCTTCAGCCTCCCAAAGTGCTGAGTTTACAGATACGAGCCATTGCATCCTGCAGATACCTGTTGCTTTCTTTCTTCCCTCCCTCCCTCCCTTCCTTCCTTCCTTTTTTTGACAGGGTCTTGCTCTGTCACCCAGGCTGGAGTGCAGTTGCACAATCATATCTCATGGCAGCCTCAAACATCTGAGTTCAAGTGAACCTCCTGCCTCAGCCTCCTGAATAGCCTGGACTACAGGCGTGCACCACCCTGCCCGGCTCATTTGTTTTAAGATTTTTATAGTTTCAGTACTTATCTTTAGACCATTGATGCATTTTGGGTTAATTTTAAAATATGGTATGAAGTAGGGATTCAACTTCATTCTTTTGAGTGTGGCTATACAGTTATCCCAACACCATTTGTTATAGAGGCCATTCTTTCCCCACTGAGCTGTCTTGGCACCCTTGTCAAAAATGAATTGTCCAAAAATATATGAGTTTATTTTTGGACTCTCAGTTCTGTTTTAGTGATCTATATGCCTACCCTGTGTTAGGATTGTACTGTTTTGATTACTGTATGTTTGTAGTGTTTTGAAATCAAGAAATGTGAATCTTCCAATTTTGTACTTCTTTTTCTGTATTGGCTATTCAGGGCCCTTTACAATTCCATGTAAATTTGAGGATCATCTTTTCATTCTGCATAAAAGCCCTTTGAAGTTTCCAGATTCTAGAGGGAAAGTTTTCAGTCTTTCCCCACTGAATATGTTATTCTTGTCATGTGTAGGTCACCAGGTGTCTTCTCCGTTTCATTATATCAGTGGTCAACCAGTGACCGGACAGAGATTTCTTCAATAACCAGGACTTGGCTAGGTGTAGTGGCTCATGCCTGTAATCCCAGCACTTTGGGAGGCTGAGGCGAGAGGACTGCTTGGGCTCAGAAGTTTGAGACCAGCCTGGGCAACATGGCAAAATATCGTGTGATATACTCTACAAAAAATACAAAAGTTAGCTGGGTGGTGGTGTGTGCCTGTAGTCCCAGCTACTGGGGATGCTGAGGAGGCAGGATTGCTTAAGCTGAGAGGTCGAGGCTGCAGTGATTTGTGATTTTTCCACTGCACTCCAGCTTGGGTGACAAAGTGAGATCCTATCATTCATTCATTCATTCACTCATTCATTCCCAAGCCAAAAAAAAAAAAGCACAAGCACAAAACTTTCCTAGTCTGGGCAGACTGGCTTTGAGGCACTCCTCAACACTGTCAGGCAGCCAAAAACTCGATGTTAGCCTTCCTCTTTGGTTGCACAGAGCCCAACCACCAACCAGAGATGCAAGCCTAGGATCCTCTCGGGTTTTTTTTGAACGTGGGTCCAGCCCTAGCCATGTATACTGCATTCTCCAGTATATGTGGAGGCCCTTCCAAGTGCTCATTTCCCCAAGAATCTTTCTCCTCAGCTTCTTTCCCAGGCTTTTGGTCCTATCTTCTCCTTGCCTATTTGCTATCCCTTGCCCCAGGTAGCTATGAGCAGTGTATGTCTTTAAATACTTTTGATAGATGCAGATGTCACCTGGAAAAACTGCTTTAGCCTGAGGGAGGCAGTAACAAAAGTCAGTCTTTCCTCTGGCTCCTCAGGGAACTGTGAGAAAGGTAAAAAAGAGTCACGACCAGTTTGAGAATAAGGTCTACATTGTCCTCCTCCCCTCTTCCACTTCCAACACCAGCATTCCACATCAGGATCGCGGGCTGCTATCCTCATGACCTCTGCTAGGCAGGGAAATGGGGACTAGTAAGTGGGCAAACAAAAATGGCACAACAGGCCGGGCGTGGTGGCTCATGCCTGTAATCCCAGCACTTTGGGAGGCTGAGGCGGGTGGATCACTTGAAGTCAGGAGTTCAAGACCAGCCTGGCCAACATGGTGAAACCCTGTGTCTACCAAAAAGATAAAAAATTAGCTAGGTGTGGTGGCGGGTGCCTGTAATCCCAGCTACTCAGGAGGCTGAGGCAGGAGAATTGCTTGAACTCGGGAGCCACAGGTTGCAGTGAGCTGAGATTGCGCCACTGCACTCCAGCCTGGGCAACAGACCGAGACTCCGTCTCAACAAACAAACAAATAAACAAACAAACAAAACAAAAACAAAAATGCCACAACAAAGCCTGGGCATGGTGGCTCATGCTTGTAATCCCAGCACTTTGGGAGGCTGAGGTGGGTGGGTCACCTGAGGTCAGGAGTTTGAGACCAGCCTGGCTGATATAGTGAAACCCTGTCTCTCTACTAAAAATGCAGAAATTAGCCAGGTGTGATGGTAGGCAACTGTAATTCTAGCTACTTGGGAGGCTGAGGCAGGAGAATCGCTTGAACCTGGGAGGCAGAGATTGCAGTGAGCCGAAATCACACCACTGCACTCCAGCCTGGGCGACAAGAGTGAAACTGTCTCAAAAAAAAAAAAAAAAAAAGAGTTGAGGGGAATGGGACCTGTAATCCTAGCATTTTGAGAGGTTGAAGTGGGCGGATTGCTTGAGCACAGGAGTTTGAGACCAGCCTGGGCAACGGTGAAACCCTGTCTCCACTAATAATACAAAAAATAAGCTGGGCAGGGTGGTACATGCCTGTAGCCCCAGCTACTCAGGAGGCTAAGGTTGGACAATTCACTCGAGCCTGTAAGGTGGAGGATACAGTGAGCCATGTTCATCCTACTGCACTCCAGCCTGGGCGACAGAGGAAGATCCTGTCTAAAAATTTTAAAAAAGAGTTGGGAAACATTTCTTCCTCTTCTGTTTTCAGAGTTGGTCAAATACTGGTATTATTTCATCTTTAAATGTTTAACAGAATTCAAACAAACCAGCCAGGTGTGGTGGGTCACGCCTGTAATCTCAGCACTGTGGGAGGCGGAGGCAGGTGGATCACTTGAGGCCAGAAGTTTGAGACCAGCCTGGCCAATATGGTGAAACTCTGTCTGTACTAAAAATACACACACAAAAAAATTAGCCGGGCGTGGTGGCGCACACCGGTAATCCCAGCTACTCTGGAGGCTGAGGAACAAATCACTTGAAACCAGAAAGTGGAGGTTGCAGTGCCATGCACTCCAGCCTGGGTGACAGAGTAAGTGAGACTCTGTCTCAAAAAAAAAAAAAAAAAAAAAAAGAATTCAAACAAACCTTGTCAAGTAAGTCATTTGAGCCTGGGTTTGTTTTTGTTTGTTTGTTTTTTGTTTTTTGTTTTTTGAGACAGAGTCTTGCTCTGTTGCCCAGGCTGGAGTGCAGTGGTGTGATCTTGCCTCACTGCAACCTCCACCTCCCTGGTTCAAGCAATTCTCCTGCCTCGGCCTCCCGAGTAGCTGGGCCTACAGGTGCACATCACCATACCAGGCTACTTTCTTTGTATTTTTAGTAGAGAGACAGGGTTTCAGGTAGGCCAGGCTGGTCTCAAACTCTAGACCTCAGCTGATCCACCTGCCTTGGCCTCCCAAAGTGCTGGGATTAGAGGCCTGAACTACCAGGTCCCAGGTGGGCCTGGGTTTTCTTTGTGGAAAGATTTCTAATTATTATTTCTTTGTTATAATGTATTTAAACCTTTTATTTCTTCCTTGAGTCAGTTTTCGTAACTTTTTAGCAATTTGTCCTGTTTATCTAAATTGTCTAATTTGTTGTCATAAAGTTGTTAATAGTATTACCTTGTAGTTTTTTTTATTTGTAGGGGTTTGGTCCTTATGTTACCTTTTTCATTTCTGATTTTGATAATTTGTGCCTCTTTTCCTTTCTTGGTTTAGCAAATGTGTTTCAATTTTGTTGATGTTCCAAACAACCAACTTTTGGTTTGCTTTTCTCCATCAGTTTTCTGTCTTCTATTCAATGCTTTCCTTTTTAATTAATTATTTATTTATTTATTTTTGAGATAGAGTCTCGCTCTGTCACCCAGGCTGAGTATAGTGGCACAATCTTGGCTCACTGCAACCTCTGCCTCCTGGGTTCATGCAATTCCCCTGCCTCAGCCTCCCAAGTAGCTGGGATTACAGGGGCATGCCACCACACCCAACTAATTTTTGTATTTTTAGTAGAAACATGGTTTCACCATGTTGGTCAAGCTGGTCTCAAACTCCTGACCTCAAGTGATCCACCCACCTCAGCCTCCCAAAGTGCTAGGATTACAGGCATGAGGCACCACACCCAGCCTCTTAATGATTATTATTATTATTTTTTGAGATGGAGTCTCTGTCTGTCGCCCAGGCTGGAGTGCAGTGGCACAATCTTGGCTCACTGCAACCTCTGCCTCCCAAGGTTCAAGGGATTCTCCTGACTCAGCCTCCTGAATAGCTGAAACTACAGGCGCGTGCCATCATGCCCGGCTAATTTTTTGTATTTTTAGTAGAGATGGGGTTTCACCATGTTAGCCACGATGGTCTCGATCGATCTTCTGACCTTATGATCCGCCCACCTTGGCCTCCCAAAGTGCTGGGATTACAGGCGTGAGCCACTGCGCCCAGCCTACATTCTTTTTTTTTTTTTTGAGACGGAGTCTTGCTCTGTCGCCCAGGCTAGAGTGCAGTGGCGCAATCCTGGCTCACTGCAAGCTCCGCCTCCCGGGTTCACGCCATTCTCCTGCCTCAGCCTCCCAAGTAGCTGGGACCATAGGCGTGTGCCACCATGCTCAGCTAATTTTTTTTGTATTTTTAGTAGAGACGGAGTTTTTCCGTGTTAGCCAGGATGGTCTCAATTTCCTGACCTCGTGATCCGCCTACCTCAGCCTCCCAAAGTGCTGGGATTACAGGCGTGAGCCATCGTGCCCGGCCTTTTTTTCTTTTTTTTAATGAGACGGAGTTTCACCCTTGTTACCCAGGCTGGAGTGCAGTGGCGCCATCTTGGCTCACTGCAACCTCCACCTCCCAGGTTTAAACGATTCTCCTGCCTCAGCCTCCTGAGTAGCTGGGTTTACAGGCGCCTGCCACCATGACTGGCTAATTTATTGTGTTTTAGTACAGACAGAGTTTCACCATGTTGGGCAGGCTGGTCTTGAACTGACGACCTCAGGTGATCTGCCCATCTCGGCCTCCCAAAGTGCTGGGATTACAGGTATGAGCCACCACACCCGGTCTACATAAATTTTTTTTTTTTTTTTGAGACGGAGTTTCACTCTTGTTGCCCAGGCTGGAGTGCATGGCACGATCTTGGCCCACCACAACCTCTGCTTCCCAGGTTCAAGAGATTCTCCTGCCTTAGCCTCCCAACTAGCTGGGATTGCAGGCATGCACCACCACACCCGGCTAATTTTGTATTTTCAGTAGAGATGGGGTTTCTCCATGTTGGTCAGGCTGGTCTAGAACTCCCAACCTCAGGTGGTCCACCTGCCTCGGCCTCCCAAAGTGCTGGGATTATAGGCATGAGACACTGCGCCCGGCCACATTCTTATTTTTATTACTACTTTCCTGCTGCTTGCTTTGGGTTTAGTTGGCTCTTATTTTTCCAGTTTACTAAGGTAGAAGCTTAGGTAATTGATAAGAAGCCTTTTTTGTTTTGAAATTCAGGCACTTAAAGCCATAAATACCCATAAATATCCCTGGCACTGGTTCATTTTGTTTTGCATCCTATAACTTTTGATATGTTGTGGTTTTATTTTCACTACATTCAAAATATTTTTGAAGTCTACTTGTGATTTCTTTAACCCACAGTTTATTTAGAAAGATGTTATTCCATTTCCACATATTTATGGATATCTCATATTTCATTCTGTTGTTGATTTCTAACTTAATTTTATTATGGTCAGAGAATGTACTTTGTATTATTTTAATCCTTTTACATGTATAAAAACTTGCATTATGGCCTAGCATATGGTTTATCCTGGGGAATCTAACAGGTACCCTTAAAAAGAATGTGTATGACTTCAGTAGGAATGGCGAAAAAAAAAAGAATGAGTATTTTGTTGTTGTTAGGTGTGGTGTTCTGCACACTTCTATAAAAGACATATATTCAATCCCGAGAAGCTTAAAACGCAACACAGGAAACCGCATTACTAAATGACAGTCATATGCACATAGAACAAAGTAGTCACTAAAGTACATATAGGAGGTGGAGAAAAGAAATCTCCCCAAAGATGATCCAACGTCTGATTTTCAGGAAGGAGAATAACAAGAGAGAAGCTGTAAAACGAACTTAGAACTATTAAAAATAATGTACTTTGATTTTAGAAAATTATCGAAATTTTGCAGCAGACTGGTTATGACTCCTCCTCCAGGCTCCCACTCAGGTTGGCCTGGAAAAGAGTTTACCACTGAACTATGAATTTTTCAAATCACTTTTATCATGGAACATATGTTTATTATAACTTTGTCATGATTAACCATTCATTGTTCAGTGTAATGACAATACCTGAATCTAATTGATAGACAACTGTTCCTTTTTTCTCTCCTACAATCTCTGGTACCTTTTCATTTCCTTTAGGCTGATAGAAGTATTCTGGTTGAAGTGGAGCCCACTCTGAAAGAAGACATATTAAAAAGTACAAAATAAGAAATAATGTAAACGGCACTATCAGAACTAATACAAAATAATAATAGTAATTTTTCAAATGGCTAGTTTGGTTGAATCAAACCAAATTCCCACCCTAAATTTCCTGCTTGTTTATAAAATAATTATGTCTTGTTTCTTTCTATAAAGACTTATAAGGACACTTTTAACAAAGAGCATATAAAATGAAATAATAAACTATCCATAGAAGACCTAAAAATAGGTCAGAAAGGTCAATATAGCTGCTGCAACAGCTCTTCAAAATTTGGCCCTGACTTTCCTTAAAGTGAGCAAAATATGGTCATTAACATAACTTTTTTTTTATTACCATAGAGGACTAAGTCTATCAATTGTTTCAGAGGAAGCAAGCCTTTTTCTTTTCTTTTTTTTTGAGATGGAGTCTTGCTCTATTGCCCAGGCTAGAGTACAACGGTGCGATCTCGGCTCACCGCAACCTCCACATCCCGGGTTCAAGCGATTCTCTCGCCTCAGCCTCCTGAGTAGCTGGGATTACAGGCATGTGCCACCACGTCCGGCTAATTTTGTATTTTTAGTAGAGATGGGGTTTCTCCATGTTGGTCAGGCTGGTCTCAAACTCCCGACCTCAGGTGATCCGCCCTCCTCTGCCTCCCAAAGTGCTGGGATTACAGGTGTGAGCCACTGTGCCTAGGTAAGGTTTTTTCATTAATACTTAATTTAAAAAGATTTATTTGGCTGGGTGCAGTGGCTCATGCCTGTAATCCCAGCACTTTGGGAGGACAAGGTGGGTAGATTACCTGAGGTCAGGAGTTCGAGACCAGCCTGGCCAACATAGTGAAACCCCGCCTCTACTAAAAATACAAAAATTAGCTGGGTATGGTGGCATGTGCCTGTAGTCCCAGCTACTCAGGAGGCTGAGGTAGGAGAATTGCTCTAACCCGGGAGGCGGAGGTTGCAGTGAACCGAGATCACACCACTGCATGCCAGCCTGGGCAAACAGAGCAAGACTCTGTCTCAATATAAATAAATAAATAAAAAATAAAAAAAAACATTTCCTTTATGGAACTTGAACTTTTCAATATCATTTTTAGAAGAGTAGCCACTGATGAATTCCAAGAGCATATAAAGATACACCTCAGTCAAATATTATATGAATTTATTTTCTCAAAGATTATGGTAAGTGATGAGGCTTTGACAATTTAGTTTAAACAATAAGGTGCTTGCATGCCTGTAATCCCAGCACTTTGGGAGGCCGAGGAGAGTGGATCATGAGGTCAGGAGATCAAGACCAGCCTGGCCAACATGGTGAAACCCCGTCTCTATTAAAAAATACAAAAATTAGCCGAGTTTGGCGGTGGGCACCTGTAATCCCAGCTACTCAGGAGGCTGAGGTAGAATTGCTTGAACCCAGGAGACAGAGGTTGCAGTGAGCTGACACGGTGCCACTGCACTCTAGCCTGGGTGACAGAGTGAGATTCTGTCTCAAAAAGAAAAAAATCCAATAAGGTGCTTATTAATACAATTTAATTTAAACAATAAGGTGTTTGTTAATAAGTTTCTTTGAAACATTTTTTTAA
>NW_026652286.1:497610-551084 GCF_009828535.3 Hylobates moloch | reverse complement strand
AAAAAAAAAAAAAAAAAAAAAAGATCTTGTAGTTTAGTGAATTAGCACAGCATTAACTTGGTTATTAAATTCCAGTGTCCTTGCTGGGGGTGGTGGCTCACACCTGTAATCTCAGCACTTTAGGAGGCCAGGAGGATCATTTGAGGCCAGGAGTTTGCGAGTAGCCTGGGCAACATAGTGAGACCATGTGTCTCTACAAAAAAACTATTTAAAAATTAGCCAGGCGGCCGGGCGCAGTGGCCTACACCTGTAATCCCAGCACTTTGGGAGGCCGAGGCAGGCAGATCATTTGAGGTCAGGAGTTCGAGACCAGCCTGGCCAACATGGTGAAACCCTGTCTCTACCAAAAATATAAAAAATTAGCAGAGTGTGGTGGCAGGTGCCTGTAATCCCAGCTACTTGGGAGGCTGTGGCAGAGAAGCACTTGAACCTGGGAGGCGGAGGTTGCAGTGAGCCAAGATCATGCCACTGCACACCAGCCTGGGCGACAGAGCAAGACTCTGTTCTCAAAAAAGAAAAAAAATTAGCTAGGCATAGTGGCTCACATCTATAGTCCTAGCTACTCAGGAGGCTGAGGGGGGAGGATGGCTTGTGCCTAGGAGTTCAAGGCTGCAGTGAGTTATGATTGCACCAGTGCACTCCAGCCTGAGTGACAGAACAAGATGCTGTCTCAAAAATAAAATATTAAAATAAAATATAAAGTCAAATAAACTCCACTTTTGTTTTTTCCCTATATTTTCAGACTCATCTCTTGTTTTTAATGCTCATTGTTCTGTGGTTGCCCAAGCATGCCATGCTCTTTTTCTGTTTCTTCCAACTGAAATACTTTTCTTTGACCCTCTTAAGTGGATCATTTAGAACTCATCCTTTAGATCTCAGCTTAGATGTCAACTCCTTTTGAAAACTTAGCTGATCTCTAAGCTGGGTTAGGTATGCTCACAGGGACCAAGCACTATGCAATTGTCTGGTAAAATGTTTAACTTCCCCACTAGTTCATGAACTCTGGGTCCATGAACTCTCCACTTTGCTCATCACTATTATCTCTAGCACCAAGCACTGTACTTAGCATATAACAACACATATGAACGAATATTATAAAGCAGGGAGACAGAAAATGAGGAACATCCAGCTGGGTGTGGTGGCTCACAGCTGTAATCCCAGCACTTTGGAAGGCTGAGGCAGGTGGATCACGAGGTCAGGAGTTCGAGACCAGCCTGGCCAAGATGGTGACACCCTGTCTGTACTAAAAATACAAAAATTAGCTGGGTGCGGTTGTGGGTGCCTGTAATCCCAGCTACTCGAGAGGCTGAGGCAGGAGAATCGCTTGAACCCGGGAGGCGGAGGTTGCAGTGAGCCGAGATTGCACCACTGCACTCCAGCCTGGGTGACAGAGCAAGACTCTGTCTCAGAAAAAAAAAAAAAAAAAAAAAAAAGGGACATCCAGTTGTTTATCCAGTAGTATAAAGCAGAGACATATACGATGTTTGCTAGACTTGTTCTGGTAATTAGAGAAGTCCCCACTTTCTAATGCAACCCACTTCCATAAATGCTTAATCCATAAAATGGATGCAGAAGATTGTACTTGCTCCAAGAGCTCACAGGTATGACCCATAATGTCATAAAAAAGTCTCCACCATTCCGACAAGAAAACTCCAATAAACTCAAAATATAAAATTAAATTAATTTTATATTTAATTAAAAACTGTAAAAACTATGTTGTGGTATATGTGGTCTTCAATTATACCAAGACTGGTAAAAATACCACACAACCAAACACATTAATACTGAGACACGGTAGCACCTCTGTATTTTTAGATAAGATGCTATGCCCTCTCTCCAAAAAAACAAAAAGAAAAAAACCATTGAAACACGTTAATCTAGAAAACAGATTTCAGTATTTATATATTTTGGCTTCTAGGAAGGTATCCTCCTATTCTGAAAAACTCAGAAGCATTCTAGTTTACACATTACTGTAACTTGATTTTGGTGAGTTTATATCAGTTTCTCACAGTTTAATTTTTTCAGGGTGAGTTAATAAATGTTGACTCTAGGCTGAGTGCAGTGGCTCATGCCTGTAATCCCAACACTTTGGGAGGCCAAGGCGGGTGGATCACTTAGGGTCAGGAGTTTGAGACCAGCCTGGCCAACATGAAGGAACCCTGACTCTAATAAAAATACAAAAACTAGCCGGGTGCAGTGGCTCACATCTGTAATCCCAGCACTTTGGGAGGCCGAGGAGGGTGGATCACCTGAGGTTGCGAGTTCGAGACCAGACTGACCAACATGGAGAAACCCTGTTTCTACTAAAAATACAAAATTAGTTGGGTGTGGTGGCACATGCCTGTAATCCCAGCTACTCAGGGGGCTGAGGCAGGAGAATCATTTGAACCTGCGAGGCGGAGGTTGCAGTGAGCCGAGCTCATGCCATTGCACTCCAGCCTGGGCAACAAGAGAAAAAAAAAAAAAAAAAAAAAAGGCCGGGCGCGGTGGCTCACGCTTGTAATCCCAGCACTTTGGGAGGCCGAGGCGGGCGGATCACGAGGTCAGGAGATCGAGACCACGGTGAAACCCCGTCTCTACTAAAAATACAAAAAAAAATTAGCCGGGCGTGGTGGCGGGCGCCTGTAGTCCCAGCTACTCGGAGAGGCTGAGGCAGGAGAATGGCGTGAACCCGGGAGGCGGAGCTTGCAGTGAGCCAAGATTGCGCCACTGCACTCCAGCCTGGGCAAGAGAGCGGGACCCGCCCCTCCTCAAAAAAAAAAAAAAAAAAAAAACTAGCCAGGCGTGGTGGCCGGGCATCTGTAATCCCAGCTACTTGGGGGGCTTAGGCAGGAGAATCACTTGAACCTGGGAGATGGGGGTTGCCATGAGTCGAGATCGTGCCACTGCACTCCAGCCTGGGTGACAGAGTGAGACTCTGTCTCAGTAAATAAATAAATAAATAAATAAATAAATGTTGACTCTGTCCTGCCTTATACTTAAGCACATAGGACTTAACATTCTCAGGTCTTGTAATAAAGTCAGGCAGAAGGCCAGGCTTGGTGGCTTATGCCTGTAATCCCAGCACTTTGGGAGGCCGAGGTGGGTGGATCATGAGGTCAGCAGTTTGAGACTAGCCTTGCCCACATGGTGAAACCCCATCTCTACTTAAAAATGCAAAATTAGCTGGGCGCGGTGGTGTGCGCCTGTAATCCCAGCTACTCAGGAGGCTGAGGGAGGAGAATCGCTTGAACCTGGGAGGCGGAGGTTGCAGTGAGCCGAGATCGCACCATTGCACTCCAGCCTGGGCAATAGAGTGAGACTTCATCTCAAAAAAAAAAAAAAAAAAGGCAGAATAGCAAGACCACTTCACGTAAGTCATATTACCAATATGATGAATGTTTTCCTTGATGACCTCACATTCAACTGGCCATCTTGGAGCCTGCAGTGGCCTCTTGGTAGACAAAATGGAAAAGAGTTCTTGGGGTTCTCGAAGACATGGGTTTACTTCATCCAACTCATCATAAAGAAGCTGTGTGCTCCTAAGATGTGGTAAACTCGGCATATGTGGATCTGCCAAAGGGAAAGAGAGTAAGTGAACATCTTCCTTTTCCTCCTTGGGGACTTTACTGCTCATCTATAACAATGAAACTATTTTAAGCATTATATTAAAATATTAGCACAGATATATGATTATCTGACATGTTTCTTCTTCAAGAAGATTTAGTCCAGAATAACAGGGTCAAAATTATAAAATGTTAAAATTCTGCACAGTCTATTAAATGTTTAAATATAAAGCTTTAGGGTAAATTAAAAACCTTTTTTCAAAAAATTAAATTTAATGGTCCAAGACATTTCAACAGTGGGTTACAATGAATAAGAAGTTAATGTGTTTTATTATTTTTGTTTAGCTAGTGGCAAGAGAGGAAATTTCAATATATCCATTAGCATTTTTAAAAAATTACATAAAACTTTATTCTTTTTTTCTTCTTTTTTATCAACTATAGTGAAATAATCTATAAATAAAATTTCAGGGCCATAATATAACCATACAAAGGAAAGACAGACATAAAACAAAGAAGATGGAAAGAGGAAGGGGAGAGAAGGCATGAGATGGGGCAGAAGAGAGGAAGAGCTCTTGGGAAAGAAAGAATGAGAAAAAAAGGGAAGAAAAGAAAGGCTTTCAGGAAGATAAAAAAGAAAGGAGGGGCCAGGTGTGGTGGCTCAAGCCTGTAATCCCAGAACTTTGGGAGGCTGAGGCAGGCGGATCATCTGAGTTTAGGAGTTTGAGACCAGCCTGGCCAACGTGGTGAAATCCTGTCTCTACTAAAAACACAAAAATTAGCTGGGCATGGTGGCACATGCCTGTAATCCCAGCTACTTGGAAGGCTGAGGCAGGAGAATCCTTGAATCTGGGAGGTGGAGGTTGCAGTGAGCTGAGGCCGTGCCACTGCATCCAGCCCAGCCAAGAGTGAAAGTCTGTGTCAAAAAAAAAAAAAAAAAAAAAAGAAAGGGAATGAGGGAAAAAGAAAAAAATGGAAATGAAAGGGGGAACTAAAGGCTGAGGGTCCTTCAGTGCTCATCAGGCATGAAACCCATTCCTGTCTGGTAATTCTTAGGTCTGGTGGGAACAGCAGGTGATGAAGACATAGTCCAAAAAAGGAGCTTGAATTTTCTGGTCTGGAAGGACATGAAATACCTCTATTGATGGCTTCTATCTGTCTGTGCACAGCTGAAGATAAACTGGTAGGCCCTAGAAAGGGGAAGAGGAGGCACCGTTTGTGTCAGGAATCGTTGTCTTCTTTTCTTCCGTCCACTATCCCCATTCCTTCTCATTTCCTATGCCCACTTTAGACCCCTGCATTTCTATCTAAATCTTTCTCCCATACTTCAATGGGGGAAATAAAAGGAAATAAACATTTGAAAAGATAGTAAAGCTGCACAATGTCACTCATAACTAAATAAATATGAAGCAGGCTGGGTGCGGTAGCTCACACATGTAATCCTAACACTTCAGGCGGCCAAGGTGGGCAGATTACCTGAGGTTGGGAGTTCAAGACCAGCCTGGCCGGCTGGGCGCGGTGGCTCATGCCTGTAATCCCAGCACTTTGGGAGGCTGAGGCAGGTGGATCACGAGGTCAGGAGATGGAGACCATCTTGGCTAACATGGTGAAATCCTGTCTCTACTAAAAATACAAAAGATTAGCCGGGCGTGGTGGCAAGCACCTGTAGTCCCAGCTACTCGAGAGGCTGAGGCAGGAGAATGCCGTGAACCCAGGAGGCGGAGCTTGCAGTGAGCCCAGATCGTGCCACTGCACTCCAGCCTGGGGCACAGAGCAACACTCTGTCTCAAAAAAAATAAATAAATAAATAAATAACTAAATAAATAATTGTGGAATATGCTAGGTGCCCTTATAAAGAATGGGGTAAAGGCAGAAGAGGTGGCATGTGCCTATAGTCCCACCTAGTCCAGAGGCTGCAGGGTAGGGGTTGGGTTGTGGTCACTTGAGCCCAGGAATTTGAGTCCAGCCTCAAAAGAATAAGGTGTTTTTTGTTTTGTTTTGTTTTTGGTGCTCATATGAAAAGGCTTTCTCTTTTGTTTTTTTAAGACAGGGTTGCTGGGTGTGGTGGCTCACGCCTGTAATCCCAGCACTTTGGGAGGCCAAGGCAGGTGGATCACTTGAGGTAAGGAGTTTGAGACCAGCCTGGCCAACATGGTGAAACCCTGTCTCTACTAAAAAAAAAAAAAAAAAAAATTAGCTGGGCATGGTGGCACTTGCCTGTAATCCTAGCTACTAGGGAGGCTGAGGCAGGAGAATTGCTTTCACCCGGGAGGTGAAGGTTGCAGTGAGCAGAGATCGTGCCTTTCTAATCCCTGCCAGGAGCTTTAGCACACAGAATATAGGAAAATTTGGGCTGGTGTAAGCAAACATATAAGATACATACCTGAAAAGGGAAATACTACATCAAGGGTAAATTACTGTTTTAATTTTCCCTGCTGTGTTAGTCCATTTTCGCACTGCTGAAAAAGACATACCCCAGACTGGGCAATTTACAAAAGAAAGAGGTTTAATGGACTTACACTTCCACGTGGCTGCGGAGGCCTCACAATCATGGCAGAAGGCAAGGAGGAGCAAGTCATGTCTTAAATAGATGGCGCCAGGCAAAGAGAGCTTGTGCAGGGAAACTCCCCCTTATAGAACCATCTGATCTCATGAGACTTATTCACTATCACAAGGACAGCATGGAAAAAACCTGCCCCCATGATTCAATTACCTCCCACCGGGTCCCTCCCACAACATGTGGGAATTTAAGATGAGATTTGGGTGGGGATACAGCCAAACCATATCACCAGCTATCGCCAAATTGCCTTCCTAAAAGTCTACTTACTCACATTGGCAACAGCAGTATAGGAAAATGTGTTCCCCCATACCCTAACCTACACTACGTATAAGTTTCTTTAAAATTTTGCCCAAATCTCATAATTTTAAAAAATGGTAACTTGCTATTTTGATTTGCATCTTCAGTTAGTAGTGGAGTATCTTTTCATATGCTTATTGACTATGTTTTTCCATGAACTACTTGTTCATGTCTTTTACTCATTTTTCTATTTGGTCATCTTTTTTGTTGTGTTTATTTACAGAAAGGGTCTCTCTATGTTGCCCAGGCCAGACTCAAAATCCTGGGCAATCCTGGGCTCAAATGATCCTCCTGCCTCAGGCTCCCAAATGGCTGAGACTACAGGCATTTGCCACCATGTTCAGCTTTAGTCATCTTTTTTTTTTTTGAGACGGAGTCTCGCTCAGTTGCCCAGGCTGGAGTGCAGTGGCACAATCTCGGCTCACAGCAACCTCTGCTTCCCGGGTTCAAGCAATTCTCCTGCCTCAGCTTCCCAAGTAGCTGGGACTACAGGTGCCCACCACAACGCCCAGCTAATTTTTTGAATTTTTCGTAGAGATGGCGTTTCACCGTGTTAGCCAGGATGATCTCGATCTCCTGACCTCGTGATCTGCCTGCCTCGGCCTCCCAAAGTGCTGGGATTACAGGCGTGAGCCACCGCGCCCGGCCTCATCTTTTTTTTTTCTTTTTTTTGAGGTGGAGTCTTGCTCTGGCACCCAGGCTGGAGTGAAGTGGCGCAATTTCCTCTCACTGCAACCTCTGCCTCCCGAGTTCAAGCGAATCTCCCGCTTCACCCTCCTGAGTAGCTGGGATTACAGGTGGGCGCCATCACGCTGGGATAATTTTTCTATTTTTAGTAGAGACGGGGTTTCACCATATTGGCCAGGCTGGTTTCGAACTCCTGACCTCAGGTGATCCGCCTACCTTGGCCTCCCAAAGTACTGGGATTACAAGCATGAGCCACTGTGCCCAGCCTAATCATCTTTTATTAACACTTACCGATTTGAAAGAGCTGTTATATGTAAAGGAAGTGAACCCTTTGGCAAATTTGCTGCAAATTTTTTCTTTAGTCGGAGTCTCGCTCTGTCCCCCAGGCTGGAGTGCAGTGGCGCAATCTCAGCTCACTGCAAGCTCCGCCTCCTGGGTTCCCGCCATTCTCCTGCCTCAGCCTTCCGAGTAGCTGGGACTACAGGCGCCCACCACCACGCCCGGCTAATTTTTTGTATTTTTAGTAGAGACGGGGTTTCACCGTGTTAGCCAGGATGGTCTCGATCTCCTGACCTCGTGATCCACCCGTCTCGGCCTCCCAAAGTGCTGGGATTACAGGCATGAGCCACTGCGCCCGGCCTTTTTTTTTTTGTTCGTCCTTTACTTTATTAATGATATTTTTTCCAAAGAGAAGTTTAGATTTTTCCTTTAAAAATTATCAGCTGGGCACAGTGGCTCATGCTTGTAATCCCAGCACTTTGGGAGGCCAAGGCAGGCGGGTCGCGAGGTCAAGAGATCAAGATCATCCTGGTCAACATGGTGAAACCCCATCTCCACTAAAAATACAAAAATTAGTTGGGCATGGTGGCGCACGCCTGTAGTCCCAGTTACTCGGGAGGCTGAGGCAGGAGAATCACTTGAAGCCAGGAGGCAGAGGTTGTAGTGAGCCGAGATGGAGCCACTGCACTCCAGCCTTTTGACAGAGCAAGACTCTGTCTCAAAAAAAAAAAAAAAATTATCAATATTGGCCGGGTGTATTGGCTCGCATCTGCAATCCTAGCACTTTGGGAGGCTGAGGTGGGCCAATCACCTGAGGTTGGGAGTTTGAGACCAGCCTGGCTAACATGGCGAAACACCGTCTCTACTAAAAGTACAAAAATTAGCCAGGAGTGGTGGCGGGCGCCTGTAATCCCAGATACTCAGGAGGCTGAGGCACGAGAATAGCTTGAACCCAGGAGGCAGAGGTTGCAGTGAGCTGAGATAGTGCTGCTGTACTCCAGCCTGGGCGACAAGAGCGAGACTCCGTCTCAAAAAAAAAAAAAAAAAAGGCCGGGCGCGGTGGCTCACGCTTGTAATCCCAGCACTTTGGGAGGCCGAGGCGGGCGGATCACGAGGTCAGGAGATCGAGACCACGGTGAAACCCCGTCTCTACTAAAAATACAAAAAATTAGCCGGGCGTGGTGGCGGGCGCCTGTAGTCCCAGCTACTCGGCGAGGCTTAGGCAGGAGAATGGCGTGAACACGGGAGGCGGAGCTTGCAGTGAGCCGAGATTGCGCCACTGCACTCCAGCCTGGGCGACACAGCGAGACTCTGTCTCAAAAAAAAAATAAATAAAAAATAAAAAATAAAAAAGTTTAACAATGTTCTTTGATAGAAATAGAATTAATATTAATACAATGAATATTACTCCATCTTATTTCAATATACCAGTAACAAAGTTGGGAAATTAAATTTTAAGATCAACATTTATAATAGCATAAAAATATGAAGTATTATGAAAAACTATAAATCTTTATTGGGAGACATTAAAGACCTAAGTAAATGGAGATATATATTATAGTCATAGATTGGAGAACCCAGTGTTGAAAAATTGCCAGTTCTTGTGAAATTTGATCTACAGATTCAATGCAATTCCTATAATCTTTTAAAATGTCATAAGCGGGCCGGGGACAGTGGCTCACGCCTGTAATCCCAGCACTTTGGGAGGCCAAGGTGGGTGGATCACCTTAGGTCAGGAGTTCGAGAACAGCCTGGCCAACATGAGGAAACCCTGTGTCTACTAAAAATACCAAAATTAGGCCAAGCGCGGTGGCTCATGCCTGTAATCTCGGCATTTTGGGAGGCTGAGGCGGGTGGATCACCTGAGGTCAGTTCGAGACCAGCCTGGCCAACATGGTGAAACCATTTCTACTAAAAATACAAAATTAGCCAGGCAGGATGGTGCACGCCTGTAATCCCAGCTACTTGGGTACTTGGGAGGCTGAGGCAGGAAAATCGCTTGACCCCCGGAGGTGGAAGTTGCAGCAAGCCTAGATGTGCCACTGCACTCCAGCCTGGGCAACAAGAGCGCAACTCTGTCTCAAAAATAAAAAAAACGCTGGGCGCGGTAGCTCACGTCTGTAATCCTACCACTTTGGGAGGCCTAGGCAGGTGGATCACCTGAGGTCAGGAGTTCAAGACCATCCTGGCCAACATGTTGAAACCCTGTCTCTACTACAAATACACAAAAAAATTAGCTGGGAGTGGTGGTGGGCACCTGTCCCAGCTACTTGGGAGGCTGAGGCAGGTGAATCTCTTGAACCCAAGAGGTGGAGGTTGCAGTGAGCCGAGATTGCGCCATTGCACTCCAGCCTGGGTGAAAAGAGTGAGACTCCATCTCAAAAAAAAAAAAAAAAAAAAAGAAAGAAACAAAAATTACCTGGGTGTGGTGGCTCGCGCCTATAATCGCAGCTACTCAGGAGGCTGAGGCAGGAGAATCTCTTGAACCTGGGAGGCAGAGGTTGCAGTGAGCCGAGATTGTGCCATTGCACTCCAGCCTGGGCGACAGGGCGAGACTTCATCTCAAAATAAAATAAAAAATAAAATAAAATAAAATGTCATAAGCCAATTGTAAAATTTATTTTTTTAAATGTTTTACTAAGTTTTTTTTTTTTTTGAGACGGAGTCTCGCTCTGTCACCCAGGCTGGAGTGCAGTGGCTCGGTCTCGGCTCACTGCAAGCTCCGCCTCCCGGGTTCAGGCCATTCTCTTGCCTCAGCCTCCCGAGTGGCTGGGACTACAGGCGCCCACCACCACGCCCGGCTAATTTTTTTGTATTTTTAGTAGAGACGGGGTTTCACCATGTTAGCCAGGATGGTCTCGATCTCCTTACCTCGTGCTCTGCTCGTCTCGGCCTCCCAAAGTGCTGGGATTACAGGTGTGAGCCACTGTGCCCGGCCGCCAATTGTAAAATTTATATAGTAAGACAGACTCAAGAACAGCCGTGAGACTTCTGAAGAACAAGGTGGGAAGACATGTCTTTCCAGATAAAGACTATTTTAATGCCATATAGTAATTAAGAGACAGTGATATTGGTAAAGGATAGACAAACAGACCAATGGAATAGAGAGCCCAGAAACAGACCTTTGTATTAAGCGATGCTGTCTATTTGACAGAGGTGACCCGCAGATCAATGGGGAAAGGAAGTACTTTTCACTAATGGTAGAGGAAAAAGTATTTATTTGCCAATGCAAATTATTTATTAGACTACCCAAGTGCAACCCTCCCAGCTAACGAAGGAATTTCCCTCTTGAGTCCAGGAAAGGTGATACTAGATAAGAACATGGTATTACCTTTAAAGTAGCCATAATATTGGAGGTGACGGTACATAAAGTCTTCATAAGGCTCAGGAATAGTCTGTGAAAGGAAAGGCCACTTCAATCAAGATAATGTTTTCAAACCATAATAGACTCAACAAAAAGTACATGAGCGTTGTTGCATAGGACTAAACTAAGCCAAGCGAGCTGCATTCCATGCGAATTATTCTATCGTGGGGATCAAGATCTCCAGCTGAGAAAAGATGCCACCAGAACATCCCTTCTCATCTAGTAGCAGATTTCTGTGGAGGTCCCGAAGAAACGGAGTTCCCCGAAGAAATTTCTGTGGCTCTCCGTGTTGTGTACCGACCTGCTTTACGTGCGTTTCCAAGGCTGGGAACATGTTACTTCTGGATGGTAGGCTGAAAACTAGTCAATGACTAGAAAACCAGTCGCAAACCCTGCCCAATTTCCAAATGGGCAGCTGATGACACACGAGAAGCTACAAAGCCAGAAGAGGAAAAGTGAAAAAACTGCCAATACCTCCCCGGGCGCCCCCCAGCTCCCTCTTGACTTCAGAAAACCCTGCCAACCCACCTTCTCCTCAGCTGAACAAGGTGGTCACGCCGAGGCCAGAGGTGCACCTGAGACAGGGAGGGCGGCGTATCTTCCCGCCTCTTCTTCCTAAGGTGCTGGCCCCATGCTTCCCCTTCCCTGAGAAGGGAGATGCTCGCCACAGGAAAGTGAGAGAAATGGGGATGGGAGCACGCGACGAAGTCGTCTCGGTTGGTGTCGATGGAAAAAGGTCAGGGGGTTGGGAGAGTGGGCCCTGAAGATTGAATTTAGGGTTCAGAGGAACCTGGTCCGGGGCAAGCGGTGAGGGGGTTTCCTAAGGGTAGGAGGGGGGAAGGAGAGCAGAAACTTCCCAGGAGGGCAGAGCGATGGGCGCGACCGCCTTCGCGCCCCGGCCCGTCCCAAGCAGCACGGATGGGTGCGGCAGAGAAGCTCCAGCGAGGCAGGCGGCCACCGCACTTAGGTACAGAGGCCAAGCAGTGTGCGGGCAAGGGGACAAACTCGCTGCACCCGCCCGCCACCGCCTTCTGTGAGGGCCCGAGTAACCTAGCAACCGCGAGCGGGAAGAGGAGGAAGGGCGGGGCGGCCGGGCACTTCCGGGGAGCTAGGCCCCGCCCCCAAGGAGGGAGCAGGAAGCCCCGGAAGGTCTGCAACATGTATGGCGGGCAGCGGCTTTCTTCCCCTCATACATTACAGCCCCAGCCTGGGAATCGAAACCGCATTGATGAGTACGGCGCCAGTAGCCTTCAACATATTTCCAAGCTCGTTTGCTGTTAGCTTTAGATAATTGTTATGCATACTTTGCTCTAAGAGAG
The DNA here is from genome assembly GCF_009828535.3 of Hylobates moloch. NCBI lineage: Eukaryota > Metazoa > Chordata > Mammalia > Primates > Hylobatidae > Hylobates > Hylobates moloch. Next base: position 539,036 of record NW_026652286.1, on the reverse strand, counting down.
CTGCTGCTTCTCTCCTTTCGCCTTAACATTCTCTCCACTGCATAGCTAGAAAGGAAAAATTACCTTCTACACTGAAAATCTTAAGAAACAAAGCTAGCAAATTCAAATCATACATTTTGATTAGGTTTAAAAAATCAATTATATGCATAGAAATATACTCCAGGCCGGGCGCGGTGGCTCTCGCCTGTAATCCCAGAACTTTGGGAGGTCGGGAGTTGGAGACTGGCCTGACCAACAGGGAAAAACCCCGTCTCTACTAAAAATACAAAATTAGCCGGGTGTGGTGGCGCATGCCTGTAATCCCAGCTACTCGGGACGCTGAGGCAGGAGAATCACTTGAACCCGGGAGGCGGAGGTTGCGGTGAGCCGAGATCGTGCCATTGCACTCCAGCCTGGGTAACAAGAGCAAAATTCTGTCTCCAAAAATAAAGAAATAAATAAAAAAATAAATATACTACAATAAAATTCAACCACGTGTCTTTGGTTAACTATATATGAGTATAATCGTATCTGTTACTTTTATCAGTGGGGGAAAAAAGCTATAAAGCACCTTTTTTTCTGAAATGTTAACCATATTACATCATTGCCAGGAATTAAGTAGGTCAAATATTATCTAATATGGCTATTAACCAATCTAGATATTATAGATAATATTAGACCCCAAAACTTTGATCACACAGCACCATCTGGGACTAGAAGCCTGTTTGTCTAAACTGGCCCTACCACTCCCCATTCAAGATCTGCTGCTCTTTTTCTTGAAAGCTGTTCTTAAATATTTGCACCTTGCATTGTATATGCTTAGAAAAAAAAACAAGTCCTGGTTACATAATCAGAATAACAGGCGTTGACGAGCAAAAGGATAACCCATCAGGATTATAAAAAAAGCTTTATTAGTGCATATATACAAATTTACAAGGTCAGAAACTGGAGAAATACAAAGAGCTTTAAAACACAATTTGCCGTTTCCTCAGTTTAAAGTGACTTTTACCTGATTGTGATACAATAGAAAGTACAGAACAGTAAACTGCTTTTTAAATACTGGAATTTTATGGAGAATACATTCACATAAAGAAAGGAGGTGAATTTTGTTTTGGAACAGGGTTAAGACAATGGAGACATTAATACATAGAGTGTCTCATTGCATTTACTGCCACATACTTGAGGGGAAATTCTCAAAATCACGGATATGAACACCTGCTGCTGCCTGTATGCCACCTAGTGTGCGAAACGACCGAGCTACCAGTTCTAGAACTTATGAGAACTACTCTAAAGAGTGTGGCCATCTATCAGCACGAGGTAAACCACTTAGACCTCAGCACTTCAGGGGTGGCCGACTAGAGAAAAGAGGCCAGAAAAAGATTCAGACAATTCCAGTCAAGCTAGAATGCAGAGCTGCCTTCTGGATTGCACTTGTTCTGGACGAGAAGTTAATTCTTCACTTTTGTCAGGGAGTCCTCTACAGAAGTGTTATAGTCATGAGCCACATGTTCTTCAAGACTGATGAGGTTAATATACCTAACATGCTAAGTTTGCCAGTTTGAGAATAAAGGCAGCATGGTCAAAGCAATTCCAATCACCTCATCCCTTTGCAAAACAGAAAAATTACATTTCACAAAAGTGAAAACTTTGTATGCATACACTCTTGCCCAGGAAATTTATAAGATCTCCCCCATAACATTTATAGTTTATTTGACAATAAAACTGGTTAAGACTTTGAACCGAACACAAAACAAATAATAATACAAAAAAAAGTTTTAAAAACTTAAAAACTATGTGTTTGGAGCCATTTTCCTTCTCTTTAGCCTTGCTCTCCAATCCTCAGGAAGGGCTTCAAAATTAGCATTTCTCTCTGCCATGCCACTGTGAAAACAACATAAAGATTATTTTAGTGGAAAGAAAAATTAACGAAAGTATTCATTTCCCAGCAAATAAAAATCTAACTGAAATTAAAAACCTGATCTATCACGTCTATGTTTACGAAAATCTTTTGTTTCTCAGCCAAATATCAGCATATTCTTCATCAAACTTCTTCATTCTGATAGGTCAAACACTCCCCAGTTTTATGTATATGTCTAAGTGCGTATTTATTTATTTATTATTGATCGATTGAGACGGAATTTTGCTCTTGTTGCCCAGGCTGGAGCGCAATGGCGCAATCTCGGCTCACTGCAACCTCTGCCTCCCAGGTTCAAGCAATTCTCCTGCCTCAGCCTCCCCTCAGAGTAGCTGGGATTACAGGCATGCACAACCATGCCTGGCTAATTTTTTTTTTTTTTAGTAGAGACAGGGTTTCTCTATGTTGGTCAGGCTGGTCTCGAACTCCCAACCTCAGGTGATCTGACTGCCTTGGCCTCCCAAAGTGCTGGGATTACAGGCATGAGCCACCGTGCCCGGCCTTATTTATTTTATATAAATATACCTCCAGTAACCATTAAAGGCACACTGAAGAAATGAAACACGTTCTATTAGAGCTTTTCTTAGCCCATAGGAGTTATGATTCTTCAGGGGAGATATATCTAATCCTCAATCTACAAACAGGGACCCTGGGATCTAATGTGTTTTTTTGTGTGTGTGTGATGGAGTCTTGCTCTGTTGCCCAGACTGGAGTGCAGTGGCATGATCTCGGCTCACTGCAACCTCCGCCTCCTAGGTCCAAGCGATTCTCCTGCCTCAGCCTCCCAAGTGGCTTGGACTACAGGCGCCTGCCACCATGTCCAGTTAATTTTTATATTTTTAGTAAAGACAGGGTTTCACTATGTTGGCCAGGCTGTTCTCGAACTCCTGACCTCGTGATCCACCCGCCTCGGCCTCCCAAAGTGCTGGGATTACAGGCGTGAGCCACTGCGCCTGGCCGGATCTAATGTTTTTGAGTTTCTCTTTCAAGTAGTTTTATTTGTAAGGATTAAAATTCAAATTCTATCTTGCAATTAACAGAATGCATGCATTAGATCCTTTAATAAAAACTAAGCTAGAACCCATCAGAGATGAATTTGAAATCTGGCATCAGTAATAGACAGCTATGTTCTAGGTTATACACTGACAACTGATGAACAGTGAGTTGCAGTCAAAGAATGCTGCCCATTTCAGAATGTATACCTTTAAAACAAGGAAAATATGAAATAAAAAATTGTACTTGCTGTGTCTAAAGTCTTTAAAATTTCTAGAATTTTTGAGAAAGCCATCTTCTTGCCTCAGCCTCCCAAGCATCTAGGACTACAGGTGTGAGCCACAGTGCCCAGCCAACATGTTTTTTTTTTTTTTTTTTTTTGACATGGAGTCTTGCTCTGTCGTCCAGGCTGGAGTGCAATAGCACAGTCTTGGCTCACTGCAACCTCCGCCTCGCGAGTTCAAACGATTCTTCTGCCTCAACGATTACAGGCATTCGCCACCAGGCCCAGCTAATTTTTGTATTTTTAGTAGAGATGGGGTTTCACCATGTTGGCCAGGCTGGTCTCGAATTCCTGACCTAGTGATCTACCCGCCTTGGCCTCCCAAAGTGCTGGGATTACAGGCGTGAGCCACCATGCCCGGCCCAACATGTGCTTTCATCATAAAAAATATTTCTGACCTGAGTGTGGTGGCTCACACTTGTATTCCCAACACTCTGGGAGGCTGAGGTGCAATTACTTGAAGCCAGTTCTCCCTATCCTTTTATTCTAGTCAAGCAAGGTAGTGAAGGATTTTCTTACCTAGAAGAGGTTCATTTAGTTCCTAGTGTGGTGTGCTCTCTCATTAACTTCTATTCTAGAATAAGTGTAATTGAGAAGGCAGCTCTGTATTCTACCTTGCTTGACTGAAATATAGGGACAGAGGAAAAACTTTATTCTAATTCTGTAAATTATTTGTAAAATAAGTTAATGTGTGTGTATAAAAGGGTGTAATTCTATAAATTGTTTGTAAAATAAGTTAATATGTTATGTGTGTCTGTGTGTGTGTGTGTGTGTATAAAAGGGTCCACTGGATCTAGATAGTAAATGATTTACTGAGAGTTAACAAAGGCCTTTGCCTAAGACCAACGATCAACTGGACAAAGTATTACAACTCCGTTGTTTCTGATTTTGAAAAAAGGCTAGACCATAATTTCTATAAGGAATTAAACATGTTTATAAATTAGAAACTTTTAGATAAATTTACAAGCTGTGATTTTAAGAATATGTCTATTCTAATGCATCTATAACAACCACAACCTACTCCATCTCATAGTAGGTCTCAACCTACTCCAAAACCCCATCTCATCTGTATTTCCTTTTCTTTTACCTAACCAGCTGCTGCTGTTTCCACTCTTCAATTCGCTTCTGTGCAGTTGATTCCCGATCCTCTTCACTGGAACTAGAATTGTCCTCTTCATCTAACTCACGCTGGATACTCTGCCACTTTTTTACCAAAGATGGCATTTTGGTCTTACTCTTCTTTGCCTGTAACAAAGGTTAAAGTTCAAAAGGAATAGAAAACATAAAATAAGGATAAGAGTCCTCTACAATGGAGGTCAGGATCCTTTTCCTAGTTCTAAAGAATATGCACACTTTAAAAAAGAAAGTAAATACCATTCTAAGTTCTTGCCATAAATTTCTTATCAACTATAAATGAAAAGGCTTGGTTAAAAATCTATAAAGCAGGCCGGGCGCGGTGGCTCACGCTTGTAATCCCAGCACTTTGGGAGGCCGAGGCGGACGGATCACGAGGTCAGGAGACCGAGACTACTGTGAAACCCCGTCTCTACTAAAAATACAAAAAAACAATTAGCCGGGCGTGGTGGTGGGCGCCTGTAGTCCCAGCTACTCAGAGAGGCTGAGGCAGGAAAATGGCGTGAACCCGGGAGGCGGAGCTTGCAGTGAGCCGAGATTGCGCCACTGCACTCCAGCCTGGGCGACAGAGCGAGACTCCGTCTCAAAAAAAAAAAAAAAAAATCTATAAAGCAGGCCGGGCACGGTGGCTCAAGCCTGTAATCCCAGCACTTTGGGAGGCCGAGGCGGGTGGATCACGAGGTTAGGAGATCGAGACCACCCTGGCTAACACGGTGAAACCCCGTCTCTGCTAAACATACAAAAAATTAGCCAGGTGTGGCAGGCACCTGTAGTCCCAGCTACTCAGAAGGCTGAGATAGGAGAATGGCATGAACCCGGGAGGTGGATCTTGCAGTGAGCCGAGATCGCCACTGCACTCCAGCCTGGGCTACAGAGCGAGGACTCCGTCTCAAAAAAAAAAAAACAACAAAAAAAAAACTATAAAGCTTTGTAAATGCGACATTTTTAAAAATCAGGTCATATAAACTTCCTTTAACCTCCCTATCCTACGCAATTCAAAATATTGCCTTTATCGCGTCTCAGAATTACAGTGTTCCCGTTTTCAAATTTTAACTAGATGCAGTGTTCCTACCAAGTGATTAAAAAAAAAAAAAAAGAAAAAAAGCTAAAAAATAAAGCTGGAAAGAGCAACAAAGCAAATTGCCATATTAGCCAGGGGCAGTGGCGGTGGGCGACTGTAGTCCCAGCTACTTGGGAGGCTGAGGCAGGAGAATCGCTTGAATCCGGGAATCAGAGTTTGCAGTGAGCCAAGATTGCACCATTGCACTGCAGCCTGGGCAACACAGCGAGACTCTGTCTCAAATAAATAAATAGCCATAATTAAATATGAAAAAAAGCAAAGAGAGTTTTAAAAATATCGGCCGGGCACAGTGGCTCACGCCTGTAATCCCAGCACTTTGGGAGGCCGAGGCGGGCGGATCACGAGGTCAGGAGATCGAGACCATCCTAGCTAACACGGTGAAACCCCGTCTCTAATAAAAATAGAAAACATTAGCTGGGCGTGGTGGTGGGCGCCTGTAGTCCCAGCTACTCTGCACTTCAGCCTGGGCGACAGAGCAAGACTCTGTCTCAAAAATAAATAAATAAATAAAATAAAACATCAGTGACGCCAGGCATGGTGGGTCACACCTGTAATCTCAGCACTTTGGGAGGCCAAGGTGGGTGGATCACTTGAGGCCAGGAGTTTGAGACCAGCCTGGCCAACATGACAAAAACCCATCTCTACTAAAAATATAAAAAATACAAAAATTAGCCTGGCATGGTGACACACATGCCTGTAGTCCCAGCTACTCAGGAGACTGAGGCATGAGAACTGCTTGAACTGGGAGGCAGAGGTTGCAGTGAGCTGAGAGTATGCCACTGCACACCAGCCTGGGTGACAGAGACTCTTGTCTCCCTTCCCTCTGCCAAAAAAAAAATCAATGATACAGTTAGTTCTAAGAGAAGGTATAATGGTATAATATTTTATTTTTCTTTTCGCTTACCTTCATTGTCTAAATCGTCTATAATAAACATGCACTTTTTTTGCCCCTTTTTTTGAGACTCCGTTTCAAAAGGTGATAATTTGTAAATGTGGTATTTTATAAAATCAGGTCATATAAATTTCCTTTAACCTCCCTACCCTATGCAATTCAAAGTATTGCCTTTATCTCGTCTTCTCAGAATTACAGCGTTCCCATTTTCAAATTTTAAATAGATGCAACGTTCCTATCAAATGATTTAAAAAAAATAAATAAAAGCTAAAAAATAAAACTGGAAAGACCAACAAAGCAAATTGCCCTATTAGCCGGGGGTGGTGGTGGGTGTCTCCGACTCAAAAAAAAAAAAAGGAAAAAAAAATATTTATCATAGATGTATTTTTCCCTTATCTACTCCCAAGCCACCCCCTGCCAGAAGAAAGGTTCTACAAAACAGAGAGTTTTTTTTTTTTTTGTCTGTAAGACCAATTTTTATCCCCCCACCCCCTTTTTTTTTAAGACAAAGTTTCACTTTTTTTTTTTTTTTTTTTTTTGAGATGGTGTCTCGCTCTGTCGCCCAGGCTGGAGTGCAGTGGCGCGATCTCGGCTCACTGCAAGCTCCGCCTCCCGGGTTCACGCCATTCTCCTGCCTCAGCCTCTCCGAGTAGCTGGGACTACAGGCGCCCGCAGCCATGCCCGGCTAATTTTTTTGTATTTTTAGTAGAGACGGGGTTTCACCGTGGTCTCGATCTCCTGACCTCCTGATCCGCCCGCCTCGGCCTCCCAAAGTGCTGGGATTACAAGGGTGAGCCACCGCGCCCGGCCCAAAGTTTCACTCTTGTCACCCAGGCTGGCATGCAGTGGTACAATCTCAGCTCCCTGCAACCTCAGCCTCCCAGGTTCAAGCGACTCTCCCGCCTCAGCCTCTTTAATAGCTTATCCCTGTTTTTTAAGAGAAGCAGTTGTATGTTTGAAGACCTGTCTGGGTGATGCTGGCTCAACAAGTAGGAGTTGACATGACTGAGTACTGTACTCATGTGAGGACTAGGTATGGGGGCCCAAGCTGATTCTCCTCCCAGCGCTTGAGACAAACAGATTTCTTCAATAAGGTCCCCCCACTGAGAAAGTAAGCTGGACATTTCAATTTCTTTTCTTTCTTTCTTTTTTTTGAGATGGAGTCTTGCTCTGTCACCCAGCCTGGAGTGCAGTACTGTGATCCTGGCTCACTGCAACCTCTGACTCCTGGGTTCAAGCGATTCTCCTGCCTCAGCCTCCCGAGTAGCAGGGATTACAGGTGCGTGCCACCAGGCCCGGCTAATTTTTGTATTTTTAGTAGAGACGGGGTTTCACCATGTTGGACAGGCTGGTCTCGAACTTCTGACCTCAAGTGATCTGCCTGCCTCGGCCTCCCAAAGTGCTGGGATTACAGGCGTGAGCCACAGTGCCCAGCCTGAAAATGGTTAATTTTATGTTATGTGAATATAACCTCAATAAAATCTTTTTTTTTTTTTTGAGACGGAGTCTGGCTCTGTCGCCCAGGCTGGAGTGCAGTGGCGCAATCTCGGCTCACTGCAAGCTCCGCCTCCCGGGTTCACGCCATTCTCCTGCCTCAGCCTCTCCGAGTAGCTGGGACTACAGGCGCCCGCCACCACGCCCGGCTAATTTTTTGTATTTTTAGTAGAGACGGGGTTTCACCGTGGTCTCGATCTGCTGACCTCGTGATCCGCCCGCCTCGGCCTCCCAAAGTGCTGGGATTACAAGCGTGAGCCACTGCGCCCGGCCGAATAAAATCTTTTAAAAAAATTTTTAAAAAGGGAAATTTATTATACCTTGTCTTTCTTTCCTTTTTTCGTCTTTTCAGGTGGTGGCATTTTGGGAGCTGGTGGTGGTGGTGGAGGAGGAGGAGGAGGTGGTGGTGGTGGTTCTATAATGGCAGTGGTAGGCACAGCACCTCGGGCCTGAACTGGCTGCAATGAGGGAGCAGTCGCTCCAATTGGGACAGAACATTCTGCATAACTCATAATTGCAGGTGCTGCCGCTAGTCCAAGGTAATTTGACTGCAGGCTCATTCCTCTGGCCTGATGACCCATTCCTGCTGCTGGATGGCTAACTGGTATTGTCTGATGTCCAATTCCTGTTGCCTGGTTTCCAATCCCTGCTGCCTGGTGACCTAACACAGAAAACATAAAATGATACTATAAAAAGGACATCATGACAAGAACAGATGCAACGAAAAGAGAAGTGGGGATTAGATCACATAGAAAATGATTCCAATATATCCTTTTCTAAAAAACAGCCATATTTGCTAGTAGCAAAATATATTAATTTTGAATACCTTGGCATTAAACTACCTATACACCAAAATCACCAATGTACATAAATATACAAAAGACAATTTGGAAGGATATGTGCTGAACGTTTTTTGTGTTTTTGAGACAGAGTTTTGCTCTGTCGCCCAGACTGGATGAAGTATAGCAGTGTGATCACAGTTCACTGCAGCCTCAAACTCCAGGGCTCAAGTGATCCTCCCACCTCAGTCTCCCGAGTAGCCGGGACTACAGGTGCAGACTACCACACCTGGCTATTTTTTGTCTTTTTTGTAGACAGGCTTTTGCCGTGTTGCTCAGGCTGGTCTCCAACTCCCGAGCTCAAGCAATCCGCTTGCCTCAAACTCCCAAAGTGCTGGGATTATAGGTGTGAGCCACTGTGCACGTTCAGCTAAACTGTTAAAAGTTTTTTTTTTGTTTTTTTTTAAATAAAATAAATGCATACTGACAGTCTTTGCAATCAAGAGCCTTTAACATTTCTTTAGTTGTTATGGGATCTAATGCTGTAAAGAAAAGAAACAATACATTGAGGAAAAACCACGCTCTATTCACAATTACCTGTAGCTATAGCTGACTGGCTATAGAGAACTGGAGAACTGCCAATGGTAGCTGACCTCTGAACCACTGCAGTACTAATTTCTGTAGCTTTCCTCTTTATTCCTTTAGTGGAAGAAGAACTAGAGATGGTGGAATCAACTGAACTCTGAAACACAAACATTTGTAATCAGTGGCTGAAGGCCATGGTTAAAACATAGCCCGCTCCCACCTCCTTTTTTAAGACAGGCTCTCATTCTGTTGCACAAGCTGCAGTGGTGAGATCATGACTCATTGCAGCCTCCTGGGCTAAAACAATCCTCCTGCCTCGACCTCCCAAAGGGCTAGGATATAGGCGTGAGCCATCGTGCCCGGCCTTTAAACATATGCTTCTAAAATAAAACATGGTGTCAATCATGGTCCAGTCCTCAAAGTCATTCAGAATGCCAAAGGGAATTACTTACCTGGCTAGTTACAACTGTGGTTTGTGCTGAAGGTTTCAAAGGGGTATCTTCCTCTGTTCCTGGGGCAGGGGGTTCCTCACTTCCCTCATCCTCCATCTCTACCTCCTGGATCTCACCATCTTCCACAGGAGGAGGTGGTGGAGGAGGGGGTGGGGGTGATTCTGGAGGTGGAGGTGGGGGTGGTGGCATTTCCAAGGGTAATGGAGGTTGAAGCACAGGAACATTTGACTGAAGGAGGGTCCAGAATGGAGTAAGTGGCATGAGTGATGAAGAAGAAACTTGACCAGAAAAGGATTCTTTACAAAGAGAACCTATGAAAACAGGTAAGAGTCAGGGAAAAAGCAAGAAAAAAACTCCCTGGCTTATATTCATAGAAATGTTCAACTGGTCAGTAAGATAAACATTTATAGGAACCTAGCACAGTGTACAAAACAATGTAGAATGTGGTGTCAAACAGCAGGGAGTGGCTCCTTCCTTGAAAAAAATTTGGCCCACAGGCATCTATTCTATACTGATACCGCTAAAATATTCAACAACTCAGTTCAGAAATGACTTCCATGGAAAGATAAATTTATGTACTTCATAGCACCTTCCCCATCTGTATTATACTTGTCCTTTGGGTCCATATTTATGGATGAGTAGAAGAATATTACATCAACTCAACGAGACAATGCAGTCATCTCAATCTGTAGTTTGAAGTTTTTGATTTCAAACACTCACAAGCTTCAACATATACAAATAAAAGGTAATAGTCTGGAGTATATTTCAAAAGTGAAGGAGTGAGTGAATAATGTGCACCTGCAATAATTATTCCACATACTTTATTTTCTAGTGAGCTAGACAAAGTGAGTAAAGACGACCCAGAGTATTCATTCAAAATACTCAAGAAAGTTCTACCCATTGTGTTTAATTTGGGTTACTAAATTTTAAAAATCCATTTGCAAGGTGCTACTGGCAACTATATCATTCCTTCACACCCTTGCATACATTACATTCATTTGTGAAATCACAGAGACAAAAGTTAGGGACGGCAATTTTTACTTTTGCAATAAAAGAGAAATTTAAGAAGATAAATCTTCGAAGTATGTAACTCAGATTTTTTAAAACTGCAGAGGTTTTGAAATTGCTGTTGCTGAAGTCTACATTATGAAATTGCAGCTGAAAAGTTGCAGGATCAGCTTTCCTCAAACTTTGTAAAAGCCATCATTGATTACTGTCTTTTCTCTGCTGGGAAAACCTTTAAAGATTAGAGAAAATAGGATATACTTACTTTTAGCCTTCCCCAGCCCTCTTTATCGTCAATAGGGAAGTTTCACAATATATGGGACTATTACATATATATCCCAGGAATGTTGAAGGGGATTTTCTCCCTAAAATCATAGAATTTAGGAGTAGAAGAGACATGAGAAATCATCTATTTCAACCTCCTCAGTTAAAGGTAATGAAACCCAGGCAGGAACTAACTTGCCCAAGATCATATCAATGTTAGTGGCCAGACCAGAGCTAGAACTCAAGTCTGATTCCTCATCTGATACTTCCTGTTTTACTAAGATGTCCTGGTGAAATACCAGGAATCCAAGAGCTTTAGACATCTCAATCAAAAAAAAATCTCACTTCACCTGGAGTAGATACCCAGAAGAAGTCACCTGTTAAATTTCATTGTCAAAAGTGGTAGATTAAATAAGGCTCAATTATGAAAGACTCTAGGGCAAGAAGGCCATTTACACTGCTTTGCTCAAAATACACACTGGCACTCAACAAGGTAAAACAAACAAAGCAACCATGAGCCATTTGGGTCTTGCTCTGTTGCCCAGGCTGGAGTGTAGGTGGTGCGAACATAGCTCATTCTAACCCCAAACACTTGGCTCAAGCGATCTTCCTACCTCAGCCTCCCGAATTGCTAGGACTACAGGTGTGCATCACCATATCTGCTAATTTTTAATTTTTTTTTTTTTTTAAAGAGACAGTCTCACTATGTTGCCCAAGCTGGTCACGAATAGAGTAGTTTTACTTTTTATGGAACAGACAGACAATACATTGTGTAAAAGGCTTTTAACGACATCATTCCCACTGTCTCCTTAATTATTTTAAGACAGCTGCTTACTGCTACTTTTGGAAAAGTACACTGAAAAAAATTCACCAGGAACATAAATGCAGTTTTCTGGCTAAATGACCTCAAATGACTCATTAAACTTTTGTATTTGGCCATATTTAATATTAATTTATGCATTAACTTTTAGACAAAGTCAAGTATGGCCGAGTAGTCTTATTATCTAATAGTACACAAGGACTACATCAGAACTAAGTTAATAAACTTTAAGGATTAACTTAATTATTAAGGATTAAACTCCCTTCTATTAAACTAATCACAACATATAGTGGGTAAATATAAGTTAAGATTTTCTCCATTTTCTTTCTTTTTTTAAAAAGGCTAGTCAAGTGAAGCAGTAGGACTGGAGAAGAAACAAAGTCTGTAACTGGTTGTGATCAATCAGTTGTAAACACCACTGCATTCGGACCAGCTAGATTTTCAAATATTGGTGGATGTCTCCTCTAGAAGCATAATGCAATACCAACATGTTTATGATGGTGACATGCTATTATGCAGAGGAACTCAAGGAAACAGAGTCGGTTCAAGGTTAATAATGTGGTTTATGACCTCCAGCAAAGCTAATTAGAATTAACTCAACTCTGTGTAAATATGAGATTAAACTAGACTTGATAAATGTAGCCACAAACGAGCATTTTTAGAATATGTGAATCCAATACTTTTTTCTTTTTTTTTTTTGAGATGGAGTCTCATTCTCTTGCCCATGCCACAGCGCAGTGATGCGATCTTGGCTCACCGCAACCTCTGCCTCCCAGGTTCAAGGGTTCAAGCGATTCTCCTGCCTCTGCCTCCCGAGTCGCCGGGATTACAGGCCCATGCCACCACATCCGGCTAATTTTTGTATTTTTAGTAAGAGAGGGGTTTTCGCCATGTTGGCCAGGCTGGTCTCAAACTCCTGACCTCCAGTGATCTGTGTGCCTTGGCCTCCCAAAGTGCTGGGATTACAGATGTGAGCCATCGCACCTGGCCTCTGCTTTTGTATTTTATAAGCACTTCAAATTCTCATGTACAATGTGTCTCCCTCAAACCTTGTTATGAGGTCAGCACATTACCCGTCTCACATGAAAATAAACAATAAAAATACTTGAATCTCCAACTAAGTTTATTCAAATTATAAAAGCTGTGTCATAGCAATGACAATTATCTCCTTTACCTTACGAAGACCATCAGATAATTCTAGTTTGAATACACATAGATGTCATATTACAATGATGCTTCTCCTTGCTTTTAAATTTAACCTAGTTGGTATTTTTGCTGTTTAAGAGAATATTTAAGTCTGCAGTCCAAGGACAGATTAAAGCGGTATATAGAGCTTTTTTTTTTTTTTTTAGATGGACTCTTGCTCTTGTTGCCCAGGTTGGAGTGCAATGGTGTGATATTGGCCCACCACAAGCTCTGCCTCCCGGGTTCAAGTGATTCTCCTGCCTCAGCCTCCCGAGTAGCTAGGATTACAGGCATGCCACCACGCCCGGCTAATTTTGTATTTTTAGTAGAGGTGGGGTTTCTACATATTGGGTAAGCTGGTCTTGAACTCCCGACCTCAGGTGATCCTCCTGCCTCAGCCTCCCAAAGTGCTGGGATTACAAGCATGAGCCACCACGCTTGGCCTACACAGCTTTTATTACGTGTGCAAAGATTTAAAAGCTACAAGCTTAAAACTGAATATGTTATGAGAATACAAATTCTTAATTTTTTTTTTTTTTTAAGACAGAGTCTCACTTTGTTGCCCAGGCTGGAGTGCAGAGGTGTAATCTCGGTTCACTGTAATCTCTGCCTCCTGGGTTCAAGCGATTCTCCTGCCTCAGCCTCCCGAGTAGCTGGGATTACAGGCACCCGCCATGACACCTGGCTAATTTTTGTATTTTTAGTAGACACAGGGTGTTACCACGTTGGCTGGTCTCAAACTCCTGACCTCAAGTGATCTGCGCGCCTTGGCCTCCCAAAGTGCTGGGATTACAGCTGTGAGCTGTAATTTTTCCTTTTTCTTTTTGAGACAGGATCTTTGTTGTTCAAGCTAGAGTGCAATGGTGTGAATATAGCTCACTGCAGCTTCAACCTACCAGGCTCAAATGATCCTTCCCACTGCAGCCTTCCAAGTAGCTAGGACCACAAACTCATGCCACCAAGCTAGGCTAATATTCTGCAAAGATGGGGTCTTGCCATGTTGCCCAGGCTGGTTTTGAATTTCTGAGCTCAAGTGATCCTCCTGCCTCAAACTCCCAAAGTGCTGGAATTACAGGAATGAGTCACTGCACCTAAGAACCTTGTTTCTCTAGGCGTTTTTTTTTGTTTGTTTTTGTTTTTGTTTTTTTTTTTTTAGATAAGAATTTCGCTCTGTCGCCCAGGCTGGAGTGCAATGGCGTGATCTTGGCTCACTGCAACCTTCGCCTCCCAGGTTCAAGCGATTCTTGTGCCTCAGCCTCCGAGTAGCTGGGACAACAGGCGCCTGCCACCACGCCCAGCTAATTTTCGTACTTTTAGTAGAGGCAGGGTTTCACCATGTTGCCCAGGCTGGTCTTGAACTCTTGACCTCAGGTGATCCACCTGCCTCAGCCCCCCAAAGTACTGGGATTACAGGCATCAGCCACCACACCTGGCCTAGGCATCTTTATTTCTATGTATAGAAAGCCTTCCTTAACTTTCCCCCCAAAGAGAAATTATTGTTTAGTATTTTGAATGAAGAGCTCAGTTTAGCAATTTAAAGCAAGAAATTATATAAATTGTTCCATAGAGATTAAAAAGAAAAAGGAGCTAAACTTCACCTAAGTGACATAAGCCCAATATAAAAGATATGTTGGATATCTTGAACCCAACTCATCTTTAGAACCCACTCCATCTTTAAAAACACAATGTTAAATTCAAACACTGAAACAACAAATAATGATTAAAAATGACTTAGAAAAATAAATAGAACTTTGAAACTTCCTTGGCTTCTCTCACAGTGTAATTTTGCACCCCTTCCCCCACTTTATTTATTTATTTTATTTTTTATTTTTTTTTGAGACGGAGTCTTGCTCTGTGTCACCCAGGCTGGAGTGCAGTGGCGCAATCTGGGCTCACTGCAAGCTCCGCCTCCCGGGTTCACGCCATTCTCCTGCCTCAGCCTCTCCAAGTAGCTGGGACTACAGGCGCCCGCCACCACGCCCGGCTAATTTTTTGTATTTTTTAGTAGAGACGGGGTTTCACCATGGTCTCGATCTCCTGACCTCGTGATCCGCCTGCCTCGGCCTCCCAAAGTGCTGGGATTACAAGCGTGAGCCACCGCGCCTGACACCCCCAATTTATTTTTGAGACAGGGTCTTGCTCTCTGTCGCTCAGGCTGGAGTGCAGTGGTACAATTATGGCTTACTGCAGCCTCAAAATCTTGGGCTCAAGCAATCTTCCCACCTCAACCTCCCAAACAGCTGGGACTACAGGCATGGGCCACTAACTATGCCTGGCTAACTTTTTAAAACAATTTTCTGAAGAGACAGGGCATTGCTGTATTTTGTTTTTTCTCTTCTTTAAAAGACAGCTGGTTTTAACCACCACTGAGCTGATTAAGAGCTCTCTTTATTAGGCTTAGAACTGTTGATTATTGCTCTTAAATCTCACAGAACTTAGTGTAAGATTTGGATTTTACTTAGATCAAGTTTATCCTGCAATTCTAGGGTTCTCAATAAAGACAGGCTTAAGAATATAACCTGTTTTATCAGTGGCTTTTTCCTACACTACAACTAGTTCTGTTTTAATTAAATAGGAATGGCTCAAGAGCCTCCTTTTACCAGGCAGTATCAACTATGTGTGTCATAAAGGGAGAAAACAGCTTAATACTCATCTAAAGTGTTCACAGAACATTCAGAATTGGTAACAGTGGAATTTTCAACTTTGGAACATATAAGGGACATTGACAGTGGTCAGGAGTGGAGCCACCTATCCAGAACCACGATCAAGCCTCTTCAGTTCATTAACTGCTAAAAAGCAAACAAAAAGAACCAATATATTATTAGTCATATCTATCACTGCTACCAAAAGAGAGGAAAAATATTCAAAAGAAAATCTCTTCATGTAAAAGGGAAGTGACATGCCCTGTAACTTGAGAAAATGCACTTCTAAAATGTGAAGTAGAATAAAATCAGCCTTTTGCTATGTTCCAAAATTACCACTGCAGTTGTATGTGACCTACTGACGATTTCTAGGCTATTTAAGAAGTTAACAAAATCATCTGGCACACAACCAGTTTCATTTGGTACATTACTAGTGCTTTTCTACTATGATCAGGGAGCCAGGAGTACAAGCATCAATTTGGATAAGTTTTAGACAAAAGAATTCAGCTCTTAACTCTGTTATTGACAAATTTCACTTTTTAAAATTTTCAAAGATCTATTACTTTAGAAACGACTCATAGACTCTTAACTTCATATGCCATTGGTTTAACAAATAGCTACCGATTCTTAAGATTAACAGGTGGAAGTTTCTTTACACATTGGAAACTTTTTAAAAACTAAAGGAACTGAGAAGCATGAAAGCCTATCTTTTAAAAAATGTATGTAACTAAACTAAATTCTTCTAAGAGTACCTTAAAAATGGAATGAGCCATCCTATTGCCAATTGTTTTAGACCAGAAGATTGCTGGTGATTTTTCAGGATCAATGATTTTGCTTCTCTGAAACAAGTACTAATGGCATTTCTTCATATCATTTTGATTTGTACCAACCACCCTTTCTGTAAGATTAGCGGAGGTGAGAAATGAGGTTGCAATATGAACAGACTAAGTGTTGTATAGAAATGTAGAACAAATCTCAGCATGCCACATATATTGACAGTTCAACTATCTAGTTCCTTAGCACAAGCATTCCTATTCTTGGAGACCCACAGCTTAGTCAGTGGCATGATAGAATGGTTATAAAACAATCTTTTAAAATCAAAATCTATTGGCTTATCTTTTCATTTTGGGGCATAGTTTTACACATGATAACAATAGTATGCTGATTTCCAACCATAATAACTCATGCATTCCTTGTTTTAGTTCACGCCACTATTCTCAATCAGAAGCTTATATTATTATGACATAAAATCTTTTCTTTTAATAATGTAAATTAATAAGATTTTTCCTCTAAAGTCATTTTGGCCCAATTAGTACAAGGTAAATTGTCTCACCTGTGGAAGTTTCAGAGGATTCTGTAGAATTTGAATCAGTGCCAGTTTTGTCTTTCAAGGTCTGTTTGGCAAGAGTCTCATCTCTACTTTCTTGTGCTTGGCTTTCTTCTTCTTCCTCTTCACCATCTGGAAACTCCCACTGAGACTCGCCCGACTGTTCGTTTACATAGAAATATCGTCTATGATCCCTAAATTACAAGAAAGAAAACACATGTTTTAAAACCCGTTCTCCTACAAAGACACTTCCATTTGGTCCTGTCCCAGGACAGCAGTCTGCTCTCACAGGGACGAACCTCTTAATGGACTGCTATTCACAAAGGCAACAAAGAGCTTTGACAATTGAGAATGCAGAACCAAGGATAATTCAAAGCTATTTGCACTGCCAGCAACTCTGTGAATACAGCCCTGAACCCTCTCACTCCAACAGATGAGACTTAGAAAACACTTTTCTCTTTTTTTGTTATTTGCCAATGCATAACAGGGTTTCAAGTTTCATTAATGAAGGGACTCAATCGCCTAGAACACTAATTTCCCTTCCAAAGAAGAGAACAACGAAGTTTGTGAAAGGTGACTCTTCCCCTCTTGGACCGTGGAATTCACATTTCATATTCTTGATATCAAACACAGTGAAAGCTAAAGAGAGGGAGAGGATCTGGGAGCTGAAAAATAAAAGAGCAAAGATTTCAAATAACGAAAAAAAAATCAAGAAAAGCCAAATATATAAAGAAATGTTTTCATCTGACCTGCTGGCAGAGGATAGTAATCTTGTTCTTCATTCACATCTTCAGCCACGAAGTTTTCCTTAACTTCACCGAGGTTAATCAGGAGTAGTTGCTTCCAGAGGTCCTGTAAAGCGCACAGAGCTCTCGCATGCGCTTAACCCCCAAGCCCGCCCTACTCCGTGCAACACTCTGGAGAGTAAAAACCAGCTTTGTCCGTATCTTGGGAAAAAATCCGTTACATGGAACACTTTAAACATTGCTTTTGTTTCTCCAATGTGTGGCTGGCCAAACTTTGTGCTTGCGGTGCTTTGCCTGCCCAGCACCGCTAACTGCAGCTGCTCTCAGTCTCCAGACAGGCTGTCATGTCGTCAGATGGTGGTGATCACAAATCATGTCTGAGATGTCAAAGGTGAAAGGTGAAAAGGGGAGAAGAGTGCGTACCTGTCCCAGTGGCAGGACCAGCCTTTAGGAGTGGCGTTTATTTCATACTGTTTTAGTTGTTCTGCTGCATCCTGAAGTTTTCGTTTAAGGTAGTTTCCATTAAGAGCCCCTTCCCGCCAGTCTGCAATTCGAGTCTAGAATAAACAGACAAATAAGTTAAAGACTTATTATTATATGTCAGGAGACACAGGCAAAGGGTTAGATATAAGCCTTCTGTTCCAAGACTATATCCCTGTGCTCTGGCAGGAGAGTAGACCAGAGAGGAAAATAAACCCCATCTTCATCTCATGAAATAATCTTAAGGCCGGGCACGGTGGCTCACGCCTGTAATCCCAACACTTTGGGAGGCTGAGGCGGCTGGATCACCTGAGGTCAGGAGTTCAAGACCAGCCTGGCCAACAAGGTGAGACCCTGTCTCTACTAAAAATACAAAAATTAGCTGGGCGTGGTGGCAGGCACCTGTAATCCCAGCTACTTGGGAGGCTGAGGCAGAAGAATCAATTGAACCCAGGAGGCGGAGGTTGTGGTGAGCCAAGATTGTGCCACTGCACTCCAGCCTGGATGACAAGAGTGAAACTCCGTCTCAAAAAACATCTTAAGTACACAGCAGAGTTCTGAAAAATGAAATTGGCCTCCGGTATATTTTTACACTACCAACTCTCCAATATGTGTGAAAATGAGTAGCAGTGGTTTTGTCTTCCCCTTTGGACTTATTAAGATTGGTTTCCCCAGTAGTTTTACTTTTTTGGGGAGATAGTTCACTTATTCCAGTACTGTTAGTAATCACAGTTAAGGGTTCAGTTCTTTTTTTCTTATTTTTTTATTTTGAGATGGACTCGGACTCTGGCTGTCTCGCCCAGGCTAGAGTACAGTGGAGCAATCTTTGCTCGCAACCTCCACCTCCTGGGTTCAAGCGATCCTCCTGCCTCAGCTTCCCGAGTAGCTGGGATTACAGGCGTGTGCCACCACGCCTGGCTAATTTTGTATTTTTAGTAGAGATGGAGTTTCACCATGTTGGTCAGGCTGGTCTCGAACTCCTGACCTTGGTGATCCACCTGCCTCGGCCTCCCAAAGTGCTGGGATTACAGGTGTGAGCCACCGTGCCTGGCCAAGGGTTCAGTTCTTAAGAAAATTAGTCAGCTTCCCACAGGAGCTCCTTACCTAATCCTGCCCTGCCATTTTGTAAAGTATGCAGGTTACAAACAGGACTCAACTTCTCTTTTTAAACAGACTTATAATGCTTTAACACTTACACCTTCACAACATTACATGGCCTCATCTGACCATGAGAATATAATTTTAATTTGTGAGAAAAAAGTCTATTTACTGTGCTTTGGTTAATACAGTTTTATTTCCTGGATTGTTGGCTCAAATATTCTTCAAGGTTAAAAATTTAAATTTAGGCTTAAAACGTAAGCAAGACAGAGTCATAACACATACAGCATTTCATTCAAACACTTAACTGTTTATGCCAAAAAAAAAAAAAAAAAAAGGACTTACCTCAGTCTGTAAGAGCAGCACATGAAAGTTGGAGATGGATTGTCTATTAATGCCTAGAAATTCAAATTTACTTGTCAGGGTATTTGCCAGTTCTCCAATCTGAAACTACAATGCAAAAAAGAAAAAAAGTAAAACTAGAATCCGTAACATTTTCTGTATTATGTACAATCCTTCATTTATTCTTATAGACATTAGAAATATGGGTCTGCCTATAAACAGCCTTCCCCAAACAGCTGTATTTAGTTATCCAGAATATAAAATTCTAATTTATAGTAACATAATACAAATAACAAAGTGACAAATAATGACAGGAATCAAATGCATATCTACATAATCACAATGCATTTTAAAAATTGTTCAAAACAATTATTTTGTTTCAGACAAAGGTCTTGCTATTGCCCAGGGTGCTCCTGAACTCCTGGTCTCAAGTCAGCCTCCCTCCTTAGTCTCCGAAAGTGCTGAGATTACAGATGTGAGCCACTGTGCCCAGCCCATCATAATGCATTCTAATACAACATGGAATTCAACAGTTGCAAATGGATCCCAATATTGAAAAGCTAAACTCAAAGAGTAGAATCAGAATGGTGGTTGCTGGGGGCTGGAGACAGGGGGATATGGGGAGATGTTGGTCAAAGAATACAAACTTTCAGTTATAAAATAAATTTTGGGGCCGGGTGTGGTGGCTCACACCTGTAATCCCAGCGCTTTGGGAGGCTAAGGCAGGCGGATCACAAGGTCAAGAGATAGAGACCATCCTCGCCAACATCGTGAAACCCCGTCTCTACTAAAAATACAAAAATTAGGTGGGCGTGGTGGTGCACACCTGTAGTCCCAGCTACTCGGGAGGCTGAGGCAGGAGAATTGCTTGACCCTGGAGGCAGAGGTTGCAGTGAGCTGAGATCAAGCCACTGCACTATAGCCTGGTGACAGAGCAAGACTCCATCTCAAAAAAAAAAATTAAAAATTTGGAAATCTAAAGCACAGCATGGTGACTACAGGTATTGTTTCAGGTATTGTTATACCTGAAATTTGTTAAGAGTATAGATCTTATGTGTTATCCCCACATACAAACACAAGACAACTCTCCAAGGTAAGGTGATATGTAAGTTACTTTACTTGGTTTGTGATAATCATATCATAATATATACATATAACAAATTATGACATAGTACATGCAAGATATATGTATAGTCAATTACAGCTCAACAAAGCTGGAAAAAATAGATCCTGAATGATATAAATACCAATATTGTCAAATTGCCATTTGTCCATTAATTACTTATATTAGCCACCTGCTGAAGCCTGAAACAAAATTAATTATTCCAGTCCCTTCTACTTGGTTGTTCCCTAACTAGTAACTGGATACTCTGTCAAGTCAAAAGAATATGTTAAGTGGTTTTTCCAACAGACCACCCTTAAATAGCCAATACTTATTTGGTCCAACTCTCCCATGAGATTAGGTTAGAAATGCAATTCAAACTAAATTTGCCTTTGTGTAAAGACAAGTATTTCACACAGGAATTAAATCTGTGACTTTTCTCCCAAACTAGAGAAGCCTATAAGCTACTGCTTCTTAAACAGAGGCTTAATTTGAAGAAAGCAATTGAGCAGTTAGAATTTTAGATAATTTCTCAGTATTAAGTCAGCCTTAATTATTTCAGACTTAAATATGATCTTTTCACCCTAACCAAGTAAACAATTTAGGTTTGGAAACAGTAAAGATTACTTTTACTACTTGTTAACAGAAAGCAGTTAAATGGCACTAAAAAAAAAAAATTGGGGCCCGGTGCAGTGGCTCACGCCTGTAATCCCAGCACTTTGGGAGGCTGAGGCAGGTGGATCACTAGGTCAGGAGATCAAGACCGTCCTGGCTAACACGGTGAAACCCCGTCTCTACTAAAAAATTAGCCAGGCGTGGTGGCGGGCATCTGTAGTCCCAGCTACTCGGGAGGCTGAGGCAGGAGAATGGTGTGAACCCAGGAGGCGGAGCTTGCAGTGAGCTGAGATCGTGCCACTGCACTCCAGCCTGGGCAACAGAGCAAGACTCCATCTCAAAAAAAAAACAAACAAACAAACAAAAAAACAACTTGCCAGGCGTGGTGTTGGGTGCCTGTAATCTCAGCTACTTGGGAGGCTGAGGCAGAAGTGCTTGCACCTGGGAGGCAGAGGGTGCAGTGAGCCAAGATCAGGCCACTGCACTCCAGCCTGGATGGCAGAGCAAGACTCCGTCTTGGAAACAAAAAAAAAAGAAAAAAAAAAAATTTGGCAGGCCAGGCGCGGTGGCTCACGCCTGTAATCCCAGCACTTTGGGAGGCCAAGGTGGGGGAATCACGAGGCCAGGAGGTCAAGACCAGCCTGGCCAACATGGTGAAACCCCATTTCTACTAAAAATACAAAAATTAGCTGGGAATGGTGGTGCATGCCTGTAATCCCAGCTACTGCGGAGGCTGAAGCCGGAGAATAGCTTGAACCCAGGAGGCAGTGGTTGCAGTGAGCTGAGATCGTGCCACTGCACTCCAGCCTTGGTGACAGGGCAAGACTCCGTCTCAAAATAATGATAATAATAATAATAATAATAATAATAAAAATTTGTCAAGTTGCATTAAGTAATATACATACTTTCAAATCCTGTTCTTCTTCCACTTTTGGTGTTGTTTGTACTTTTATTTTCTCTGGAGATTCTTCTACTTCCACCTCTTTATCTGAATTCTCATCTATTTTTTCTGAATTTTCAGCACCAATTGCTGTAAAAGAAAACATGTAAAATTAAACCAAAGTACCAATACTTACAGAACACTATATACATTTTCCCCATAGCAGATATCTGCAAAAGATTATTAGTTCTTCCTCTCTTGCCTGTTTTACTTATTTGTTAAAACTCTTCAAACATGTCAGCCTACTGTCTTTATAACCCAAAAACAATTCAGGGCCGGGCGCAGTGGCTCACGCCTGTAATCCCACCACTTTGGCATTTGGAGGTGAGCAGATCACGAGACCATCCTGGCTAACACAGTAGAACCCTGTCTCTACTAAAAATTCAAAAAATTAGCCACGCGTGGTGGCATGTGCCTGTAGTCCCAGCTGAGGCAGGAGATTTGCTTGAACCCGAGAGGCAGAGATTGCAGTGAGCCGAGATTGTGCCATTGCACTCCAGCCTGGGTGACAGAGTGAGATTCCAACTCAAAAAATAAATAAATAAAATAAAAATCCTTTATAATCAACTTTCTTAAAATACATCTGTAAGTAAAATTTACTGTAGCCTAACAAATTACCCTGAAGTTTCTGCTTTCCCCTTCTCCTTAACACCTTTTCTAATCTTCTCTTCCAGAATACCACTGCTTCAATTACTTGCAACAGCTAGACAGCAAACCTGAGTATGTAAGAATTCTTTAACAAGTTGCAGGGGAAGGTGCTCAAAAGAGCAACATTATTAGCATTATTATTTTTTAGAGACAGGGTCTCATTCTGTTGCCCAGACTGGAGTGCAGTGGCATGATCTCGGCTCACCGCAGCCTCGACCTCCTAGGCTCAATGGATCCTCCCACCTCAGCCTCCCAAGTAGCTGGGACTACAGGCAGGTGCCACTGTGTTCAGCTAATTTTTGTATTTTTAGTAGAGATGGGGTTTTGCCATGTTGCCCAGGCTGGTCTTGAACTCCTGGACTCATGCAATCTGCCTGCCTCAGCCTCCCAATGTGCTGGGATTATAGGTGTAAGCACTGCACCCAGGCTGCATCATAATTTTTTTTTTTTTTTGAGACAGAGTTTCACACTTGTTGCCCAGGCTGGAGTAGAGTGGCATGATCTTAGCTCACTGCAACCTCTACCTCCCAGGTTCAAGTGATTCTCCTGCCTCAGCCTCCCAAGTAACTGGGATTACAGGCATGTGCCACCAAGCCTGGCTAATTTTGTAGTTTTAGTAGAGATTGGGTTTAACCATGTTAATCAGGCTAGTCTCGAACTCCTGACTGGTGATCCGCCCGGCTAGGCCTCTCAAAGTGCTGGCATTACAGGCATTAGCCACCACGCCCGGCATGCATCATTATTTTTAAACCATCTGGTAACTTCCTTCCTGAACTGGTGAAGACCTACAGACATCTATATTGAACCCACCTGCCTAGTTGGTGCTATTGGTAATGGGAATCTCCAAAAGAGAAGAGGTCTACCAACTTAAACGGAGCACACAATATGAACTCTTTTATCTTTGCTTTGCAACACCTGCATACTCAAACTAATTCACACAGTCTAAATGACTGCCAGTTAAAAAGCCAAAAATGGCCGGGCACGGTGCCTCACGCCTGTAATCCCAGCACTTTGGGAGGCCGAGGCAGGTGGATCACCTGAGGTCAGTTCAAGACCAGCCTGGCCAACACGGCGAAACCCTGCCTTTACTAAAAATACAAAAAATTAGCTGGGCGTGGTGCTGGGCGCCTGTAATCCCAGCTACTCAGGTGGCGGAGGCAGGAGAATCGCTTGAACATGGGAGGTGGAGGTTGCAGTGAGCCGAGATTGCACCATTGCAGTCCAGCCTGGGCAACAAGAGCAAAACTCCATCTAAAAAATAATAATAATTTTTTAAGAAGCCAAAAATACCTCAAATGTGAAAACCGCTACTTTGGTTAATCCTTCATCTTCAGGATTAGAAGTAAAAATGTGACTTTAAATGGCTTTTAATATTTTAAACTTTTTTTTTTTGAGATGGAATCTTTGTTGCCCAGGCTGGCGAAAAGTGGAGCTAGCTTGGCTCATTGCAACATCAACCTCCTGGGTTCAAGCAATTCTCCTGTCTCAGCCTTCCAAGTAGCTGGGGCTTCAGGCATTTGCCACCATGTCCAGCTAATTTTTTTTTTTTTTTTTAGTAGAGACAGGGTTTTGCCATGTCGGCCGGGCTGGTTTCAAACTCCTGGCCTCAAGTGATTTGTCCACCTCAGCCTCCCAAACTGCTGGGATTACAGATGTGAGACATGGCACCTGGCTCTTTTTTTGAGGCACAGTCTTACTCTGTTGCCCAGGTGGGAGTTTAGTGGTATGCTCACAGCTTATTGCAGTCTTGACCTCCTCCAGCCTCATTTTTTGTTTTTTAGTAGAGATAAAGTCTCACTATGTTGCCCAGTTTGGTCTTGAACTCCTGAACTCAAGTAATCCTCCTGCCTCAGCCTCCCAAAATGCTGGGATTAAAGGTGAGCCAGTGCATCCGGCCTAAAACTTTTTATTAAGTCTTTAACCTTATAATAGCCTGGCTCTCCTTTTACCTGATCATTAATATTCTCTCTTTATTATCAAATTCTCTGAAACAAAATCTTCCCACTAATCCCATTTATTAATTTTTTTTTTTTTTTTGAGACGGAGTCTCGCTCTGTCGCCCAGGCTGGAGTGCAGTGGCGCAATTTCGGCTCACTGCAACCTCCGCCTCCTGGGTTCACGCCATTCTCCTGCCTCAGCCTCTCCGAGTAGCTGGGACTACAGGCGCCCGCCCGCCACCACGCCCGGCTAATTTTTTGTATTTTTAGTAGAGACAGGGTTTCACTGTGGTCTCGATCTCCTGACCTCGTGATCCGCCCGCCTCGGCCTCCCAAAGTGCTGGGATTACAAGCGTGAGCCATCGCGCCCGGCCCCATTTATTAATTTTTAATGCCGTTATGTATTAAAAGTCTTCTATCTGGTGGCAGGTCCAAGAATTTAACAATTTTAAGGATGGCTAGAGTTAAAGACTAGAATGTTCTGGAGGGCAAGTACACAGGCTCTATTAAATTAGAATGCACATACCCCTTTGACCTAGCAATACACCACTAGGAATCTTTACTGTTGTGAAACTAGAATGTACATAAAATATATTCATCAGGATGTTACCACAGTATTATTTATTGTGAAACAGCTTAACAAATGCATATAATATAAAGAATAAAATTAGCTCAGTGAGGTGGCACAAGGCTATAATTCCAGCACTTTGGGAGAGTGAGGCAGGAGCATCAATTGAGCCCATGAATTCAAAGCTGCATTATGATTATGTCAACTACATTCGGCCTGGATGACAGAGTAAAATCCTGTCTCCTTTTTTTTTTCTGAGATGGGAGTTTTGCTCTTGTTGCCCAGGCTGGAGTGCAATGGTGCGATCTTGGCTCACCACAACCTCCACCTCCCAGGTTCAAGTGATTCTCCTGCCTCAGCCTCCCAAGTAGCTGGGATTACAGGCATGCGCCACCACGCCCGGCTAGTTTTACATATTTTTGTTTGTTTGTTTGTTTAGTAGAAGACAGGGTTTCTCCATGTTGGTCAGGCTGGTCTCGAACTCTCAACCTCAGATGATCCACCCGTCTCGGTCTCCCAAAGTGCTTGGATTATAGGCGTGAGCCAGGCCAACATCCTATCTCTTAAAAGAAACAAAAATTCAAGTAAATTGGTCAGGCACAGTGTCTCACACCTGTAATCCAAGCACTTTGGGAGGTAGAGACAGGAGTCACCTGAGGTCGGGAGCTCAAGATTAGCTTGGCCAACATGGTGAAATGCTGTCTCTACTAAAAATACAAAAATTAGCTGGGCATGGTGGTGCACGCCTGTAATCCCAGCTACTCGGGAGGCTGAGATAGTACCCGGGAGGTGGAAGTTGCAGTGAGCCACAATCGTGACACTGTGGTCCAGCCTGGGTGACAGAGTGAGACCCCGTCTCAAAAAAAAAAGTAAATATAACATGGCTTATTAAAATATCAAAATATTAACCTGTTAATACTGAGTCTTCCCAGGCTTCTCTGCCATCACAGCCACACCAGACATGCCCTCTACCCTCATGGCGTCAGTCATTATGTTCCCTTAGCTTCCGCATGGACAGATCTTTAAGCACAATATACATATGTATTTTTTTTTCCCCGAGACAGAGTCTCACTCTGTGGCCTAGGCTGAAGTGCAGTGGCACAAACTCGGCTCACTGCAACTTCCGCCTCCTGGGTTCAGGTGATTCGCCTGCCTCAGTCTCCTAAGTAGCTGGGATTACAGGCGAGCACCACCAGGTGCAGATAATTTTGTATTTTCAGTAGAGACGGGGTTTCACATGTTGGCCAGGATGGTCTCAATCTCCTGACCTTGTGATCCGCCTGCCACGGTCTCCCAAAGTGCTGGGATTACAGGCGTGAGCCACCGTACCCAGCCACAATTTTTTTTGTTGTTGTTGTTTTTTGTGATGGAGTCTCATCCTATTACCCAGGCTGGAGTGCAGTGACGCCATCTCAGCTCACCACAACC
The DNA here is from genome assembly GCF_009828535.3 of Hylobates moloch. NCBI lineage: Eukaryota > Metazoa > Chordata > Mammalia > Primates > Hylobatidae > Hylobates > Hylobates moloch. The sequence continues at coordinate 512,302 of NW_026652286.1, read as the reverse complement.
TCCACCTCCCCAGTTCAAGCGATTCTCCTACCTCAGTCTCCCAAGTAGCCACCACGCCCAGCCTGTTTTGCAGTTTTGGTAGAGACAGGGTCTCACCACGTTGGCCAGGCTGGTCTTGAACTCCTGACCTCAGGTAATCCACCCACCATGGCCTCCCAAAGTGATGGGATTACAGGCGTGAGCCACCGCGTGCCAGTCTGTTTTTTTCTTTTGAGGCAGGGTCTTGCTCTGTCACTCAGGATGGAGCGTAGTGGTATAATTACAGCTCACTGCAGCCTCGAACTCCTGGGCTCAAGCTATCTTCCTCCCTCAACATCCTGAGTAGCTGGGATTATATCCGTGTGCCACCACACTGGCTAATTTTTAAAAAACATTTTAGAGACAGTGTCTTGCTATATTGTCCAGGCTGGTTTTGACTCCTGGCCTCAAATGATCTTTCTGCTTTGCCCTCCGAAAGTAAATATTATTGTTTCTATGATTAAGCCGCATTGATGCACATAACTATGGTACGTTCATTTTGTCACTGCTGCTTAGTATTCCTTTCTAAGAATATACCCCAGGGCTGGGCGCGGTAGCTCATGCCTGTAATCTCAGCATTTTGGGAGGCCGAGGCGGGTAGATCACAAGGTCAGGAGTTCAAGAACAGCCTGGCCAAAATGGTGAAACCCCATCTCTACTAAAAATACAAAAATTAGTCAGGCACAGTGGCAGGCGCCTGTAATCCCAGCTACTCGGGAGGCTGAGGCCGGAGAATCACTTGAACTCGGTGGGTGGAGGCTGCAGTGAGCTGAGATCATCCGCTGCACTCCAGCCTAGGCGACAGAGTTAAGACTCCGTCTCAAAAAAAAATAAAAAAAATAAAATAATAAAGAATGCACCACAATTTATCTATGATACCTCTAGTGGACATTTGAGTGCTCTATAGGGTTTTTTTTCATAGTACAAATGCAGCAATTTTTTTTAGTGAAACATGGACACAATTTAAATGTCCATCAACAGTGGGTAGAGTTAAATATGCACATCTACACCACTCAGTTTTAACCAATGAACAATAATTTTTAAGGCACATTGTTAAGTGAAAACTGTATGTTGCCTAATAATCTATATGCTCTCATATATGGTAAAATTTACATATATACACATAAACACACTCATACATACCTAACTGTAAAGGTATATAAAGAACATGGTCTGGAAGGATATATGTTTATAAAGGACAGAGAAAATAGCTGGGCGCAGCTGGGATTACATGCCTGTAATCCCATTGCTTTGGGAGGCCAAGGTGGGCAGATCACCTAACGTCAGAAGTTTGAGACCAGCCTGGCCAACATGGTGAAATCCCATCTCTACTAACAACACAAAAACTACAGGCATGGTAGTAGGTGCCTGTAATCCCAGCTACTCGGGAGCCTGAGGCAGAGAACTGCTTGACCCCGGGAGGTGGAGGTTCCAGTGAGCAAAGATCGTACCACTGCACTCCAGGGGGGACAGAGCAAGACTCCGTCTCAAAAAATAAGGACCACGGGGTAGGGAGCGAGAATAATGAAAAGATAAAGAGGATTTACAGAATTTTCCTTTATGTTATTCCGAACTGCCAACTGAAAAGAAAAAATTCAGGCTACGGGTGGTGGCTCATGCCTGTAACCCCAGCACCTTGGGAGGCCAAGGTGGGCAGGTCACCTGAGGTCAGGAGTTCAAGACCAGCCTTGCCAACATGGTGAAACCCCATCTCTACTGAAAAATACAAAAAATTTGCTGGGCATGGTGGCGGGCACCTGTAATCCCAGCTACTCAGGAGGCTGAGGCAGCAGAATCACTTGAACCCAGGAGGCACAGGTTGCAGTGAGCCAAGACTGTACCATTACACTCCAGCCTGGGCAACAAGAGTGAAACTCCATCTCAAAAAATGTAAATAAAAAGAAAAGAAAAAATTCAACAAGGATGTCTGCCTTTATTTATCACCTGCGGTTTTTTTTTTGTTTGGTTCTTTGTTCCTTTGTTTTTTTCTTTTTAAAGAAACAAGGGTCTTGCTATGTTGCCCAGCTAGCCTGGAACTCCTAGGGTCCAGGGATCCTTCTGCCTCAGTTTCCTGTGATGTAGCACTGGGCTGTTTTTGAAACATGATCCATAAAAGTATTTTCTTCTAGGTGTACTCAACTAAGGTTTGGGGTCCTTATCTTACTGCTAACTTTCCACTACAGAATTAGGGCCGCAGCTGAAAGTGGTGGCTCACACCTGTAATCCCAGCACTTTGGGAGGTGGGTGGATCAACTGAGATTAGGAGTTCGAGACCAGCCCAGCCAACATGGCAAAACTCCATCTCTCCTAAAAATACAAAAAATAGCCAGGTGCGGTGGCAGGCACCTATAATCCCAGCTACTCGGGAGGCTGAGGTAAGAGAATTGCTTGAATCTGGGAGGCGGAGGTTGCAGTGAGCCAAGATCACGCCTTTGTACTCCAACCTGGGCGACAGAGTGAGACCTCCGTCTCAAAAAGGAAAAGAAAAAAAAGAAAAAGAATTAGGGCCAAATGGAGATTAAAATATTAACTTTATCCAGGGATTTCTGAAAATAGATTTAAAAATGCAGCAGGATCTCTTCGACCTTACCATGAATGAATGGTAAGGTCCTTATTACCTGAATGAAGCCAACTTGGGTCCTCATGACATAATCAAACTAAACTCTCTACCTACCCACACAGAGGCTGGGCAATGCAGACAAAGAAAGAAGAAATGGGACTGGGCTCTGAATACACCACCACCCAGTGGATGTCAGCCTCTCAGGCTCTTACTTCTCTACTAGAAAAAGGTAGAGAGGTGGATGGAAGCTTCCTTCCCAGCACTTCTGCCAAAGAGTAAAAGTACAATCTCCTGTTTTGTTGAAGAGGAAACAAAAAAAAGAGAGAGTTTCCTTCCCCTCTATATCTTTCAACTCTAAAGTTTAATGTGAAGCACAAATTACCAGTTTCTCCATTTTCTGGAGTATCTCGTCCAGTTTTACTAGAACTCCTGCTGGTAGATTCTGGACTGGTAGCTCGAACAAACATCTTCCATTTTCCTCTTTTAGACATAAGCCTACGCATTCCATCTTGAGATGCTGGCTGGCTGATATCAGAACGTGGACTAGACCCTGACACACTACCATCTCCTTCCTCCAAGGCTCGCAACTCTGCCTACAAAGAACATGACAAGTTAGTGTCATTAACTGCTTATTAATATGTATAATCAGAATAATAGCCACGACTATGCTGTTGAAATTTAAATCCTTTGAGAACAGAAGGCATTTTTTTTTGGAGACAGGCTCTCCCTGTTGCCCAGGTTGGAGTGCAGTGGCATGACCATGGCTCGCTGCAGCTACAACCTCCTGAGCTCCAGCAACCCTCCCACCTCACCCTTCCAAGTAGCTGAGCTACAGGTACATGTCATCACACTTTTTTTTTTCTAATAAGAGATGATATCTGGGTATGTTGCTCACATTGGTCTCAACTTCTGGGCTCAAGTCATCTCCTGCTCAGCCTCCCGAAGTCCTGGGATTACAGGCATGAGCCACCGCACTCGGCCTACTCACTCTATTTTTATTTTTTAATTTTGCCAATTTTTTTGTGGGTACATAGTAAGCGTATATATTTATGGGATACATGAGATGTTTTGACACAGGTATGCAATGTGAAATAAGCACATCATGGAGAATGGGATAACCATCCCCTCAAGCATTTATCCTTTGAGTTACAAATAATCCAACTCCATTCTTTAAAGTTATTTTAAAATATACAGTTATTAATGACTACAGTCACCCTACTGTGCTATCAAATAGTAGGTCTTCTTCATTCTTTTCTATTTTTTTCTATTTATACCCATTTGTATAAGTCTGAGTAATATCAAGTCTCTTTGTTGATTATCAACTACCTGTTGTGGGAAGTCAGGGATCCTGAACGGAGGGACCAGCTGGAGCCATGGCAGAGGAACATAAATTGTGAAGATTTCATTTTAATGTGGACATTTATCAATTCCCAAATAACACTTTTATAATTTCTTATGTGTAGCCGGGCACGGTGGCTCACGTCTGTAATCCCAGCACTTTGGGAGGCCGAGGCAGGCAGATCACGAGGTCAGGAGATCGAGACCACGGTGAAACCCCGTCTTTATTAAAAATACAAAAAATGAGCCAGGTGCGGTGGCGGGCGCCTGTAGTCCCAGCTACTCAGGAGGCTGAGGCAGGAGAATGGCGTGAACCCAGGAAGTGGAGCTTGCAGAGAGCTGAGATCGCACCACTGCACTCCAGCCTGGGCAACAGTGAGACTCCCTCTCAAAAAAAAAAAAAAAAAAAAAAAGGGTAATTTCCTACGCGTTTCTTACTTTAATCTCTTAATCCTGTTATCTTAGTAAGCTGAGGATGTACGTCACCTCAGGACCACTGTGATAATTGTGTTAACTGTACAAATTGATTGTAAAATGCGTGTTTGAACAATATGAAATCAGTGCACCTTGAGAAAAGAACAGAGTTAACAGTGACTTTTAGGGAACAAGGGAAGAAAACCATAAGGTCTCACTGCCTGCAGGGTTGGGCAAAAAGAGCCATATTTTTCTTCTTGCAGAGAGCCTATAAACGGATGTGCAAGTAGGGAAGATATCACTAAGTTCTTTTCCTAGCAAGGAATATTAATATTAATACCCTGGGGAAGGAATGCATGCCTGGTGGGAGGTCTATAAACTGCCACTCTGGGAATGTCCGTCCTATGCGGTTGAGATAAGGACCGAGTTACGTCCTGGTCTCCTGCAGTACCCTCAGGCTTATTAGGGTGGGGAAAAACCCGGCCCTGGTAAATCTGTGGTCAGACCCGTTCTCTGCTCTTGAACCCTGTTTTCTGTTGTTTAAGATGTTTGTCAAGACAACATGTGCACTGCTGAACATAGACCCTTATCAGTACCTTTTTGCCCTTTGAAGCACATGATCTACTCCCTGTTCTTACACCCCCTCCCCTTTTGAAACCCTTAATAAAAAACTTGCTGGTTTGAGGGCATCACAGTCCTACCGATATGTGATGTCACCCCCGGTGGCCCAGCTGTAAAATTCCTCTCTTTGTGCTCTCTCTATTTCTCAGCCGGCCGACACTTACGGAAAATAGAAAGAACCTAGGTTGAAATATTGGGGGCAAGTTTCCCCGATAACTACCAAAAGTATCATCAAGGACCAAAAAACCTACAACTCTGTAGTTTAAAGTTTTTGCTGCATAAGCTTCAACATACCTAGATGATGGGATAAGAAAAACAAAATCCCAGTAATGGTTGTAAGTCAAGCACAATGATCCCCGTAGCGTCGTACTGCGGAAAAAACATACTACAAGTAACTTTCAAAAGCTTACTTTTTTCCTTTCCAAAACTAGCTCCAGTTCAAGGGTATCTTGCTCCTCTTCCTCCTCACTTTCTCCAGATTGGACAACACTGCAAAGATCCTCCTGAGAAGGATCTTCTATATTGTCCAACATAATTTCCTGTGGCTTTACTATTGTTGTTGCTTCTTCTACTGTTGTACTTGTTTCTTTTACTTCTGAAACTGGCTCTTCTTTACAAATTACTTTTCTTCTCCATCTCTCTTCTTCTTCTTTTATTCCCTCAGGCAATAAAGGAGCAAGCAGTGATGCTGCCACCCCTTTCTTCTCCTCCTCACTATTTGAGAGAGCCTGAATTCCTTCATTTACTTCCTATAAAGAACAAAATAATTTAGTCTCATTTAATTCTGAAACAAATCTCACCTGCACATACATTCAATTGCACATACATTCATATTAACTGTTTTCAGTAGCTGAATACTCAAGGTAAAAACCACTTTTTTTTTTTTTGAGATGGAGTCTCGCACTGTCACCCAGGCTGGAGTGCAGTGGCACAATCTTGGCTCACTGCAACCTCTGCCTCCCGGGTTCAAGCTATTCTCCTGCCTCAGCCTCCCGAGTAGCTGGGATTACAGGCGCCCGCCACCACGCCCAGCTAATTTTTTGTATTTTTAGTAGAGGCGTTTCACCACGTTGGCCAGGCTGGTCTCAAACTACTGACCTTGTGATTCGCCCGCCTCAGCCTCCCAAAGTGCTGGGATTACAGGCGTGAGCCACCACACCCGGCCAAAACCACTTACTCCCAACAGGTGAGTATATATTTATACCATTACATTATTACTTTAGACAGACACTGATTGAATTAGAGCCTAGTTCTAGGTAGGATTCAAATATATCCTCCCTGCTATTCTCAAGATGTCAACAGGCAGATTAGTAGTAAACAGAGGTAGATTTAAGATCAGTATTTTGTCAGCTCATTACACGACTGGATAAATCTTTACCTTCTTCTGTATGATGAGAATTTTTTTCTTTTTTTTTTTTTTTTGAGAGAGTCTCACTCTGTTGCCCAGGAGTGCAGTTGCATGATCTCAAGTCACTGCAACCTCTGCCTCCCAGGTTCCAGTGATTCCCAGCCTCACAGCCTCAGCCTCCCAAGTAGCTGGGATGACGGGGATGCACCACTACACTCAGCTAATTTTTGTTTCTGTTTTTGAGACGAACTCTCGCTCTTCTTGCCCAGGCTGGAGTGCAATGCGCGATGTTGGCTCACTGCAACGTCTGCCTCCCAGGTTCAAGCAATTCCCCTGCCTCAGCCTCCTGAGCAGCTGGGATTACAGGCGAGAGCCACCAAGCCTGGCTAATTTTTTTTGTACTTTTAGTAGACACAGGGTTTCACCACGTTGGCCAGGCTAGTCTCGAACTCCTGATCTCAGGTGATCCGCCTGCCTTTGCCTCCCAAAGTGCTGGAATTACAGGTGTGAGCCATTGCACCAGGTCCAATTTTTGTATTTTTAGTAGAGACAGGGTTTTACCAGGTTGGCCAGGTTGATCTCGAACTCCTGACCTCAGGTGATCTGCCCACCTCAGCCTCTGAAAGTGCTGGGATTACAGGCATGAGCCACCATGCTGGGCCTGATAAGAAAATTTAGTAAGTATGCCATGAAGGTGATTTAGACTAAAGTGAACTATTCCTAGGCTGCGCGCAGTGGCTCATGCTTGTAATCCCAGCACCTTGGGAGGCCAAGGCAGGTGGATCACGAGGTCAGGAGTTCGAGACCAGCCTGGCCAACATAGTGAAACCCCATCTCTACTAAAAATACACAAATTAGCCCAGGATGGCGGCATGCACCTGTAATCCCAGCTATTCGGGAGGCTGAGGCAGAAGAATCGCTTGAACCCAGGAGGCAGAGGTTGCAGTGAACTGAGATCATGCCACTATACTCCAGCTTGGGTGACAGTGCAAGACTCTGTCTCAAAAAAATAAAATAGCTGGGCGTCGTTCGTGGCTCACGCCCGTAATCCCAGCACTTTCGGAGGCCGAGGCAGGCGGATCACATGGTCAGGAGTTCGAGACCAGCCTGGCCAATATGGTGAAACCCTGTCTCTACTAAAACTACAAAAATTAGCCGGGCGTCAGCAGGGGGGTGGGGGGGTGGGGGGTGGGGTGGTGCACCTGTACTCCCAGCTACTCGGGAGGCTGAGGCAGGAGAATCGCTTGAACCCAGGAGGTGGAGGTTGCAGTGAGCAGAGATCGCACCGCTGCACTCCAGTCTGGGCGACGGAGCGAGACTCGGTCTCAAAGAAAAAAATAAATAAAAAAAATAAATAAATAAAATGAACTATTCCTGAAATGAAATCTGTGATTATATTTAAAGTATCTGCTTCTCCCATTGGGGTAACACTTGTCCTATCCTCCTTTCTGTCACTGTAAATTTATTATTATTATTTCTGGATGGTCTCACTCTGTCCAGGCTGGAGCATACTGGCTCAATGATAATTTTGAACTCCTGGGCTCAAGCTATCCTCTTGCCTCTGCCTCTTTTAGCTGGGACTACAGGTGTGTGCTACCTTGCCTGGGTAATTTTTATTTTGTAGAGATGGGGTTGGTCTTGCTATGTTTTCCAGGCTGGTTTAGAACTCCTGGACTCAAGCCATCTTCCTGCCCTGATTAAATTATTATTTTATTATTATTAGATTTTTTTTTTGAGACGGAGTCTCACTCTGTCACCCAGGCTGGAGTGTAGTGGTGCGGTCTCAGCTCATTGCAACCTCCGCCTCCCGGATTCAAGCGATTCTCCTGCCTCAGCCCCCCAAGTAGCTGGGACTACAAGCATGTGCCACTACACTCGGTTATTTTAGTATTTTTAATAGACGGGGTTTTACCATGTTGGCCAGGCTGGTCTTGAACTCCTAACCTCAAGTGATCCGCCCACCTTGACCTCTCAAAGTGCTGGGATTACAGGAGTAAGCCACTGCACCTAGCTCAATTATATTATTTTAAAGTATTTTTTTGGGCCATATGCAGTAGCTCACACCGATAATGTAAGCAATTTGGGAGGCCGAGGCAGAAGCATCACTTGAGCTCAGAGTTTGAGACCTGTCTGGCAAACATGGTGAGACCTCAGCTCTCCAAAAAAAAACACAAGAAAAAAAAACCAGGCATGGTGGTGCACACCTATAGTCCCAGCTACTCAGGAGGCTGAGGCAGGACGGCTTGAGCTCAGGAGAATAAATCTGCAGTGAGCCATGGTCGTGCCACTGGACTCCAGCCTGGGTGACACAGTCAGATCCTGTCTCAAAAATAAGTAAATAAAAAGGAAAGGTGCAGTGGCTTGCGCCTGTAATCCCAGCACTTTGGGAGTCTGAGGCAGGTGGATCACTTGAGGTCAGTAGTTCAAGACCAGCCTGACCAACTGGTGAAACCTCGTCTCTACTAAAAAAAAATAGAAAAATTAGTCAGGCGTTGCGCCTGTAAACCAAGCTACTCAGGAGGTTGAGGTAGAACTGCTTGAAACCAGGAGGCGGAGGATGCAATGAGCTGAACTCGCGCCACTCCCTTCCAGCCTGGGTAACCGAGCAAGACTCTGTCTCAGAAAGAAAAAAATAAAAATTAAAATATATTTTGACGCAAAAAAGTCTTTAAAATTGAAGATAAATTGGAATTCAATATACGCTCCCTAAGGAACACAACTTACTTTTCTTACTAATTAGGCTATAGAAATGCTCAAGTTTCACTAACATAGTATATCCGTTATCGAAAAATCCAAAATCTGAAACTGAGCACTGACATGATGATCAAAGGAAATGCTCACTGGAGCATCTTAGATTTTACATTTTCAGATTAAGAATACTCAACTGCTAAGTATAATGCAAATATTTCAGAATTCAAAAAAATTCAAAATCTGAATTATCTCCGATCCCAGGCATTTCAATTAAGAAATACTCGACTTGCAGTAGTTTTTAATTTAAAGTAGTTATCTTTGTATTTTTAAAATGTCTTATACATGTAATCTGAAAAATAACAGAATGATTCTATGTGAAGTGGAGCCCTGTCTAGACTGCTGCTCCCACGTTCTTGCAACGATCCAAGAGGCCTCTGTGATACCCTAAAGCTCTCAAAGAAAAAGTAAAGTGGGCCAGGCGCAGTGGCTCACGCCTGTAATCTCAGCACGTTGGGAAGCCGAGGCAGGTAGATCACCTGAGGTCACGAGTTTGAGACCAGCCTGACCAACATGGTGAAACCCTGTCTCTAACAAAAATACAAAACTTAGCCAGGTGTGGTGGTGGGTGCCTGTAATCCCAGCGACTCGGGAGGCTGAGGCAGGAGAATGGTGTGAACCTGGGAGGTGGAGCTTGCAGTCAGCTGAGATCGCACCAGTGCACTCCAGCCTGGGTGACAGGGCGAGACACTGTCTCAAAAAAAAAAAAAAAAGAAAAGAAAACAGAAAAGAAAAAGTCAACTGAGTAACTGCTATAAAGGCTACATAATACACGGAAACAAAGTGAAAGTTATGAAACTTATCCTATTTCACATGTATGACATAAAATATTAAGAGAAGGCTTCCATTCCTATGCTCAGAATAACGCTTATTACATCTGAAAATAAGCAAATGAGGTAAGTTTCAACACTGACCTTTTTAACTTCTCGCTTGGCTATGACTGGTCCACTTTTACTACTGGAAACAGAAATCGTTTTCTCCTTAGAATATATGTCTGTATTTACCACAAAACTAGTTTCAGCACCTGGCACAGAACTAAAAAAATATATACTTAGCAAAAGAAATATAAGACAAATACTATCAGCAAAAGATAAGACTTCAATTTCCTTCTAGGCAATTTGACTTTTAAATTTATTCTTACCTGGGCTGGTAATGCTGTAATCCCTGTACCTGGGTGGCAAGATATTGGGGTAACTCCCAAGTCACTTCATTTGTTTGTGTATTCCAATAATAATAACATCCCGTGTTCTCATCCCAGACTTCCTGCCAATCGCCCATCTCAATTCCGACTAGAATAAAATAAAACAAATTTTAAGCACAAATCCCTCTACAATTCTGGCTTACATATAAGCTCAAAAGCCATAATCACCTAACAGTTTCTCAAAACAGCACTGTTAACATTTTGGGCTAAGACAGGTCTTTGTTGTGGGGGAGCAATTCTATGTGGAGGTTGGCCTCTGCCCACTAGAAACAGTAGCACTCCCATCCACCCTGCCTCCTACATTGTGACAATAAAAAATATTGACAGACATTGTCAAATATCCCCTAGGGGCACCTCCCAACACTAGTTGAGAACCACTGGCCTAACACCAAGAATTATTTTCTCAATACCTAACATTTAGAGTCACCTTTGAACACAGTTTTTAAAAAAAACAATTTGGCCGGCTACAGTGGCTCATGCCTGTAATCCCAGCATTTGGGAGGCCAAGGTGGGCAGATCACCTAAGGTCGGGAGTTTGAGACCAGCCTGATCAACATGGAGAAGCCCTGTCTCTACTAAAAATCCAAAAATTGGGCGTGGTGGTGCATGCCTGTAATCCCAGCTACTCGGGAGGCTGAGGCAGGAGAATTGCTTGAACTCGGGAGGCAAACGCTGCGATGAGCCAAGATGGCACCATTGTACTCCAGCCTGGGCAACAAGAGCAAAACTCCACCTCTAAATAAATAAATAGAAAAAAGCAGTTTGCTGGTCCAAAAATGTACCTAAAATACTTTGAATATCATGGCTTTTCTTATTCAACTAGCAAGGACAAGCAATTACTTTTTAAAAGATAAAAATTACATCCTACAAGTTTTCAGAGCCGACTATCCTACCTACCATCTTCGACATGCTTTATTTAAAAAGACAGAGGTTGGGCGCGGTGGCTCAAGCCTCTAATCCCAGCACTTTGGGAGGCCGAGGCAGGTGGATCACCCGAGGTCAGGAGTTCGAGACCAGCTTTGCCAACATCGTGAAACCCCATCTCTACTAAAAATACAAAAAATTTGCTGGGTGTGGTGGTGGGTGCCTGTAATTCCAGCTACTCGGGAGACTGAGGCAGAATTGGTTGAACCTGGGAGGCAGAGGTTGCAGTGAGCTGAGATCGCATCACTGCACTCCAGCCTGGGCAACAAGGGTGAAACTCAGTCTCAAAAAAAAAAAAAATAAATAAAAAATAAATAAAATAAAATAAAAAGACAGAATCCTAAAGTCTAAGATTACAGCCTCTGGGCTTTCATCTTTAGAAAACTGAATGCCAGCCAGGAGCAGTGGCTCACACCTGTAATCCTAGGACTGTGGGAGGCCGAGGCAGACTGATTTCCTGAGCTCAGGAGTTCGAGATCAGCCTTGGGCAACATGGTGAAACCCTGTCTCTACTAAAATACAAAAGAGAAATTAGCCGGGCATGGCAGCGTGTGCCTGTAGTCCCAGTTACTCAGGAGGCTGAGGGAGAAGACTGCTTGAACCCAGGAGGTGGAGGTTGGAGTGAGCCAAGATCGCGCCACCGCACTCCAGCCTGGGCGACAGAGCGAGATTCCATCTCAAAAAACAAACAAAAAACCAGAAAAGTGAATGCCCAGAATCCCTTTAAGGATTTTACTTTTCTTTAAAAATCAAAGGATCAAGTTTACCTCCTGCCAGTGAACACTGAGTATCATATTGCCATCCAGATGTTTGGGTGGAGTCTGTTCCATTTGAAGTAGAAGAAGAAAGGGTAGATGTCGCTGCTTCCTTTGGCTCTGGTCGAGGTGGAGTTGGAGGTGGAGCAGAAGCTCCTACAGGAGTTGCAGGCTGAGGAGCTGTTATGGCATCGATCTCCTTCAGTATGAAAAGAGTAACAAATGCAGTAATTATATCAAAAACAAGAAACTTAAGGAAATGGCAATCACTTTTTAAAAATTCTACACAAGCCGGGCACAGTGGCTCACACCTATAGTTCCAGCACTTTGGGAGGCTGAGACAGGTGGATCATTTGAGGTCAGGAATTCGAGACCAGGCTGGCCAACATGGTGAAATGCCCCCTCTACTAAAAATAAAAAAAATTAGGCTGGGCGCAGTGGCTCACGCTTGTAATCCCAGCATTCTGGGAGGCCAAGGCGGGCGGATCACCTGAGGTCAGAAGTTCAAAACCAGCCTGGCCAATACGGCAAAAACTTGTCTCTACTAAAAATACAAAAATTAGCTGGATGTGGTGGTGGGCAACTGTAATCTCAGCTACTTGGGAGGCTAAGGCATGAGAATTGCTTGAATCTGGGAGGCGGGGATTGCAGTGAGCCCAGATCATGCTACTGCATTCCAACCTGGGTGAAAGAGCAAGACTCTGTCTCAAAAAACAAACAAACAACCCCACCCTGCCAAAAAAAAGAATAAAATTATTATCGGGCGTGGTGGCACATGCCTGTAATCCCAGCTACTCAAGAGGCTGAGGTGTGAGAATTACTTGAACCTGGGTGGCAGAGGTTGCAGTGGGCCAACAACACGCCACCACATTTCAGCCTGGGTGACAGTTAGACCCTGTCTTGAGGGAGAAAAAAAAAACTCTAGACAGTCATTCGAAGCTTCTCAAATCAAAACCCTCATCTTCCAATTATACAAGCTCCCCAGTCTCTTCCAATTTGCCTTTCTTCTCTTTGAAAGCTTTACAAAAAGAAAAGAGGTGGTGGCTCACGCTTGTAATCCCAACACTTTGGGAGGCCGAGGTGGGTGGATCACCTGAGGTCAGGAGTTTGAGACCAGCCTGGCCAACATGGTGAAACCGCGTCTCTACCAAAAATACAAAAATTAGCTGGGTGTGGTGGCACATACCTGTAGCCCCAGCTACTCGGGGGCACATACCTGTAGCCTCAGCTATTTGAACCCAGGAGACAGAGGTTGCAGTGAGGTGAGATCGTACCGCTGCACTCCAGCCTGGGCAAGAGTGAGATTCTATCTCAAGGAGAAAAAAAAAGAGAGAGAGCCAGGTGTGATGGCTCACACCTGTAATCCCAGCACTTTGGAAGGCCGAGGTGGGAGGAGCGCTTCAGCCCAGGAGTTCAAGACCAGCCTGAGCAACACAGTGAGACCCCATCTCTTAAACAAAACAAAAAGAGAGTTAGAGATTGGGAGAAATACAAGAAGAGAGTGTTGGAGGGAGAGGGAGAAAGGAGGAGGAAGACATTGAACTGACAAGTAGGTTGACCACTTAAGATCCAGGTCCCAAAGTAGTTTCAATAACTAAAACTCCAAACAAAAGCACCACTAACCGCTAGGAAGTTGGCCAATGTACTATCAATATCAGTTGACTGGTTTCCATTTGTCTCTTTGGACTGTGCTGGTTTTTCGGAAACATCATTGTCATCATCATCACTGTCAGCATAAGCACCAAGTAAGCATAGACCGCCTAGAAGCAAAAAGGAAAACAGTATTTGTAACAACGTCAATATGTCCTCATAAGTATCTAAAATGGAAGTAAAACATGGTTTTAGAGGTCAGGTGATCGAGACCACGGTGAAACCCCGTCTCTACTAAAAATACAAAAAAATTAGCCGGGCGAGGTGGCGGGCGCCTGTAGTCCCAGCTACTCGGAGAGGCCGAGGCAGGAAAATGGCGTGAACCCGGGAGGTGGAGCTTGCAGTGAGCCGAGATTGCGCCATTGCACTCCAGTCTGGGCGACAGAGCGGGACTCCGTCTCAAAAAAAAAAAAAAAAAAAGAAATAATATTAGCAACACCAGAGCATTCAGCAAAACATTCTATGTACAAACCCAACTTGACTTTAATGAAAGACGTGGGAGAAAAATGTAAAAAACAAAACAAAAGCATACCTGTTGCTTTAACAGCTGTGGGTCTAGTGGTCATGACTGGTTTTGGAGGATTCTGAACAACTCTAGGAACCTCCTGCACCGCTTCTTGTTCATCTGGATTTAAAAAAAAAGAAAGGGAAAAGTGCAGTCAGATTCCAGACCAGAGAAAACACTAGAGGTGACAAATCAACCTTTGATTTAACATTTCAGCTCTAGATTCCATCAATTTTTTAAAAAGTGCATTTCGGCTGGGCTTGCACCTGTAATCCCAGCACTTTGGGAGGCCAAGATAGGCACGGGGGGTGTCACTTGAGGTCAGGGGTTCAAGACCAGCCTGGCCACCATGGTGAAACCCCATCTCTACTAAAAATACAAAAAAAAAAAAAAAAAAAAAAGTAGCTGGGCGTGATGGCACTCGCCTGTAATCCCAGCTGCTCGGGAGGCAGGAAGATGGCTTGAACCCAGGAGGCAGAGGTTACTGCAGCCTGGGCCACAGAGAAAGACTCCATCTCAAAAAAAAAAAAGGACATTTCATTGACCCAAATAATTGGGAGATGATAAACACACGGAGCTGGAATCTTTTTTTTTTTTTTTTTTTTTTTTT